>NC_037689.1:51340087-51407960 GCF_003255815.1 Theropithecus gelada
GCCTCGCCCTGCTTCAGCTCTCGCTGGTCGGGCTGCAGCAGCTGACCAGTACCGATCGTCCGGCACTCCCCAGTGAGATGAACCCAGTACCTCAGTTGAAAATGCCGAAATCACCGGTCTTCTGTGTCGCTGGCGCTGGGAGTTGAAGACTGGAGCTGCTCCTATTCGGCCATCTTGGGAGCCATCCAAACACTTTTTTCTTATTCGCACAATGACTCTACAAATAAGTGGCCTGTTATTATTTTCATTGCCCAGTTGACGATTCAACGGTTACAGAATTTATGTGACTTCCTATTGTCATATTGGAGCTGAAATCTGTACCAGTTTTGCAGAACTTGAGAATTTATGTCCTTTCCTGTATAACAGTGGTTTTCAGTGTTTCCTTTTGCTTCCATATTTCCACATGGACAACGCATTCCCACTATTTTACACAATATTTCTTCAAAAAAAGGCAAGAACAAGGTTGTATATAATCTGAATTGGCTGTCTTTTACATTCCCCTCTCAAACCCTAGAGGTTGCAATACCCATGATCCTCTTGAGAATTGCCACACTATCTAGCAGTGGTTGAATGCTGGCTCCAAATTAGAATCTCTAATACACTGATTTAATTATTCTGGGTACTAAGATGCTGGTATTTTAAGAGCTCTCTAGGTGATTTAATATGCAGCCAGAGTTGAAAACCAAGGTTTCCCTTCTATTGTATTTCATGAAATGAATAAGACAAAATAAAAAAATGAAATTGAATTTATATTGTTTACTGTCAATGAAACATATCACATAACCTCCCAATTCTGAAATTACACCAGTCCTTCATGTTTGAAATATATATTTTTAATAAATCTTTTAATTTTCAGGGCTCTTTCCCCCTAATTCTTTTCAGTTACTTTATTAGTTCTTTGACCTTGGGCAGCTTTCTCTTAGAGCTGATTTTCTTTTCTTCATTCTAATTTATAAATTAAACTCTTAGCTAGGCAATATTATTTATTACTTTTTTGAATAGGTGACCCTTATAAAATTTCATCTATTTTATTTCTGATATTTACATATTGGCCTAGTGGCCATGCTAGATACTTAATATGCTATATATATTTTATACACATAAATAAAAGTGTAAATACACACTATATATAATATGTTTATTTTTAGGATAAATAAACTTTTTAAACTTCAGGTTATGTAGCACTAACATACTCTCTGATGGTCCCAATATTAACATGGGTTTTAGGAGAGGGCAAACCTTTTTCTGCAAGGGACCAGACAATGAATATTTTAGGCTTTGTGAAGCATACGGTCTCTTTTGCAACAATTCAGTATCTGTCACAACTATTCGACTCCACCATTGCAGTGCTAAAGCATCCATGGACAATATGTAAACAAATAGATATGATTATGTTGCAATAAAACTGTATTTATGAATGCCAGCTGTAGGCTAGATTTGACCTGCAGTCTGTAGTTTGTTGAACCCTGCTTTTTATGATGATTGTGATCTTGATTTTGTTTTCCTTTTACATAGCAGATGCTTCATAAGTATTGATTTGTATTAGTATGTTTCCTACTTTTTTCCTGTCAACACAGCAGTTGTTCATAGGAATTTTGTTCCTTCTCCTAGGCTTTTCCATAATTGTTTTGTGTTAACCAAAGTAATCTACTATATATGGAGAAATTTGCTATGTTATTCCTTTTGTGTAGGTTATGTGGTCAGCTGCTCTAGTTTGATTATTTTAGCTCTATTGAAATCATTTTGGTAGATCTAGGCTGCAGCAACAAGGTGAAATAAAGTTAGAACAATGGAAAGAGGGGTAAATGAAAGGATCAAGACCAATGAAAAGGCTTATATAAGAAGATATCCTAAAATATTAGAGTTAATTAGTGGCTCTCCCTATTATACACACTGTACTAATTAAAATAAGTTTAAGAGACTTTAAAAGAATAACACAGTTTTAAGATGGGTGGATTTGGACATATTCTCCTATCCTCAGGTGACTACAAGTAAGAAATCCACTACTTGGAAAGAAAAGAAAGTAAACTGTAATGTAACAGGTAACAACTTCATGATATGAGTCATCTCAATGAGTAGTTTAGACTAAAAATACAAATAAATTAAAACAGAATATATATACATATATATATATAGAGAGAGAGAGAGAGGGAGAGAGAGAGAGAGTTCATGAATGAATAATTGTAGAAAGTTGGTTTGAGATTTCAGTAATAACATCTTGGAGGGCAGCTCTGTTCATTTTTCAAAATGCTCTATTCAAAGTAATTATGTCTGTGATTCTATTTATACTGTGATATTTTCTTAAATGTTTTGATTTCTCTTAAAGTTGTATGCTTTTCCTCTCATTATTTAAATTCAGATCACTGTAGTATGATTCATTATTAAAAGGTTAATAAAATGGGCTGATATTTCTCATCATATATGAGATCGCTTCAAATTATGATATAGAAAATCCATTACATTGATATAAATCATTTTGTATTTTATCTAACATAGAAATTTCCAACTTAATCTGCTTACTATTTATAGATCTTATATTATCAATGATTACTGTTTCAGCTTATTTTTACTTTATTCATGTTGTGAATAGATAGTACGTGCTCATTATAGAAGATTCTAAACACACACACACACACACACACACAAATGATACAGAGAAAAAGTAGTCTCTTTTTTTTTCTGTCCCCCTATATCCTGAATTCAACTACTATTGTGAGTCTCATCTAGAAATAGTTCATATAGTTACAAACATATTTAAATTCTTATGTAATCTCATTTGACCCAGCAATTCCACTCTTAGGTGTATACCCAAGAGAAATGAAAATACATGTTCACATAAAATCTTATGCATAAATGTTCATAGCATTATTTGTAATAGTCAAAAGTGGAAACAATCCAAATATTCATCAGCTGATGAATGGATAAAACAAAACGTGGCCTATCTTTACAATGGAGTACAATTAGGCAATATAAAATGAATGACTGGCTGGGCGCAGTGGTCACCCCTGTAATCCCAGCACTTTGGGAGGCTGAGGCGGGCAGGTTATCTGAGGTCAGGAGTTTGAGACCAGCCTGGCCAACATGGAGGAACCCCGTCTCTACTAAAAATAGAAAAATTAGCCGGGCGTGGTGGCACATGCCTGTAGACCCAGCTACTCGGGAGGCTGAGGCAGGAGAATCGCTTGAACCCAGGAGACAAAGGTTGCAGTGAGCCGAGATCGCACCACTGCACTGCAGCCTGGGGAACAAGTGTGAAACTCCATGGTTAAAAAAAACAAAACAAAACAAAACAAAAGAACTCCTGATACATGTTACAATATAGTTGACCCTTGAAAACATTATGCTGAGCTAAAGATGGCAGTTGTTATTAGGAGACCACATATCATTCCATTTATGTGCAATGTTCAGAACAAGCAACTCTATAGATAGAAAAATTAGTGTTACAGGGTTCTGCTGCTGCTGCTGCTGCTGCTGCTGCTGCTGCTGGTGGAGGGTGATGCAGGAAAGAGGAAAAGGGGAGTGACAGGTAATAGGTAAGGGGTTTCTTTTGGGGAGGGTGAAATGCTCTACAATTACATGGTAGTGGTGGTTGGACAACCCTGTAAATATTCTAAAAACACTGAATTATACACTTTAAATGGATGAATGATATGGTATATGAATTATATCTCATTAAAGCTGTTTTAAAACATGTGTATGTGTTCAAGATTTTGAACCAGCAACATCTGTAACATACTGAAATGCAACTTCATTTTAGCTTCCAAGCATGGCCACTCTACCTCATAGGTGTTAATTCAGTATTAGAATGACTAGTCCAAGGCAGTATCTAAAACTTTGAACTTAATTGAGTTTTAAATTGTGCCTCTCCTCCTCTTTAGGGCTGCTGCAGACAGGTGTATTACAACAGAAAAGACAGGCATGGCAGGCGGCATCTTTACATCCCTTCCTTGGACTTCTCTCCTACTTACACCTTGCCAGCCCATTCTGACTGTTCCAAGGTCAGAGCAGAATAAAAACAGAACGAGTTGATATAAAGTGTTTTCTAGGCCTAATGGCTGGTTAAGTGTTCTTTCTCTTTGTCTTTCCCCTCCCAGCCCCACCCACCTCTCCTACAGTTTCCTTGACCCAGACGGGCCCAATCTCTATCTGTGTGGAGCCTTCTTACTCTTTCCTTCTCTTCTGAAGATCTAGGCTTCACCTCCAGGTTCTTGTTGCTGAGGTTCTTCTACTCCCATAGGTGGCTGCTGGTCAGAACCCAAGTCAATCCACTGTTGACTCTATTTTCTGTGTACTTTGCCGTTAGGGTGACCATATAAGTTATCATCCAAACTGAAATACATTTGTGAGTGAAAGGAGGTATTACTAATAATTTTGATGATGCCAGGCGTGGTGGCTCGTGCCTGTAATCCCAGCACTTTGGGAGGCCGAGGTGGGCAGATCACCTGAGGTCAGGAGGTCGAGACCAGCCTGGCCAATATGGTGAAACCCCGTCTCTAATAAACATACAAAAATTAGCTGGTGGCACACGCCTGTAATCCCAGCTACTCGGAAGACTGAGGCAGGAGAATCGCTTCAACCCAGAAGGTGGAGGTTGCAGTGAGCTGAGATTGCACCATTGCACTCCAATCTGGGTGTGACAGAGTAAAACTCCATCTCAAAAATAAAAAAAATAATAATTTTGATGAGACAGGCATAAAATGAGAGTTTTCTGAGCAAATGGGTCTTGTAGATACCCACTGAATAGAAAATACTCACATATCCTTTGCCCCCAAAGGTTTGGAACACCACCTCAACTATTCTATTGTGGTCGTTGCTTTGCCTCTCTCAGGTGTGAAGTGAGCTCCATTCTTCCAAGTCACTCAACTGCAAAGAACACATTCAATAGATTTCAAAGGAGTCTCATAGAAGACCCCTTCACTTGGCTGGAGATAACAGATGAGAATTCTCAGCTCTTTCCCAAGGAGATAGACAAAATATCTTGTCAAAGAAATATCTGCACAGAATCCTTCCTCTGCACTTTCCTAAACCATTTAAAATTTGAAAGTCACCAAGGAGTTCAAGAGTAAGGAACAGATGCTTACCCATTTCCTTTAAAAATCTCTATTTAGTGATTTGTAACTCACACTAGTGTTTCGCATCTGTTGTAACATGGTGCCTAGTTCCAACTTCAATTTTAACATCTTATTCTGTATATATTCTTTTTTTGTCCACACAAATGTGAGAGTTATTTTTGAAATATAATGTCAAAAGAGATGATTTGTCTTAGTGGTTCAGTGTGGCACAGGCTTTGAAATCAGAAAACCAGTGTTATTACATTTTTCACTTCAGGAAAGTAACTTGACTTCTTGAAGCCTTAACTTCATCCCCAGTAAAATGAGGATAATAATAGTACCTACCTCATGGAACTATTACCATAATGATAAGAAATCACATATGTAAAGAAATTAATATAATACTTAACTTGTGGTTTGGTGTGCAATAAGTTAACTATTATTACTATGATTGTTATTTTTAATATCTATATGAAACTAAATAATATGAAATGTCACAAATTATTTTTCAAAATACTCTTCTAAGGTCTTTAGAAGCAAACAATGCCGTGGAGAATTCCCCAAAGCACTAAATCACAAAAATATTCACATAGATTTAAAGGGTAAACGTGGCTTACAGCAGGTACTCAACTAATATTGAATGAATTAAATGAAACAACTCTTTGTCTATCAGGTACCATTACAAAGAATACACTACCATTATGTTGTAATGTATTAGTCTCCTGAGTCTGTTGTAAAAAATTACCACAAACTTGGTGACTTGAAACAACAGAAATGTATTCTGTCACGGATGTGGAGGCCAGAATTCCAATATATGTTAGAACCACAGCTTATTAGAAGAAATAAGCAAGTCAGAATGCTTGACTGTATGTATCATTCTAAACTGATAGCCTTGACCTGAGGCCTTTGGCCTCTTACGGAACAAAAGACAAGGACTTTGTGACAGCTATTTTTATATTTTATTCTTTGCCTATATTTGAAAGCACATTTAAATGATTGATGTTGAATTTGTGAGAAGAGTGTCAGTCTTTAGCTTTTGAAAAAATGCCAGTTAATAAAAAGGATATATAGGTATCGAGTATCTTTGATTCTGTTGTATTTAAAAAAAATTGTGTATGCAAATAGTTCCCAAAATATGTGATAACTACAGACTTTTTGGCTGTTTATCGAAATATATCTCAAGTATAGCTGTTTTTTATAAGCCTGACCATCATAGCCAATCACTGGGATTAAAATAATGTATATCATATATATATATTTTATATACATAAATATACATATATAATACATATATACATATATATCTATACCTTATATACCTATATTATTCTACTTTTTGGTAGAAAAGTTGGTGTACGTGTGTGTGTATATATATACACACACACACAACTTTGATATATGTATATATATCTTTAATATATGTATATATACCTTTAATATATTACATATATATATGCTACATATATATGCCGTTTTAGGGGTGGGTGTGTGTGTGTGTGTACATATACCTATACCTAATATACCTGTATCATTCTGCTTTTTGACCTTATCTTTGAATAACTCTGTCTTCTTTTGTTTTTAAAGATATTCTCAAGAATGTAAATAGTTCGAAATATAAAATACAAACTGCTTTAGGGTAGAAAAAAGTGTAATGCCTTTTCCTCAGGCATTGCAAGTGTTGTAGCCAGCACTCCTATGCCAAAAGACATTAATAAGATAAAAACATAACAAAATTAATCAAGGTCTTGTGTGACATGGAAGTTTTCAGAAGCAAAGACCCGAAGACTCTGTATTTCTGTGCTTAAGTTCGATGAAGCATAGACAGGTGTGGAGAAATGTGATTAGGACAAAAGGATATGATCTAGCGTTAGCAGATTGAGGGGGAAAATCCAGCGAGGCATGTTTGTTCAGATTCTTCTGGCCTCTTTGTGTAGCATTCTTTCCTCCAGGTACAGGGTAAGACACCTGTCACATGTGGGTTTTCAGGGGAGAACAGAGAAGTTCAGAGAGTGGCATTACTTGGTTTTATGGCTTGCTTTGGGGAAGCGGAGTTCTAGTTTCTATGACTTAACTGAGAGGATGGGTGGAGAGGAATTCTGGTTTCTTTGACACACTTTGGAGGAGAAAGGGGAGCTGGAGACTGGAGGGTGGGAGAAGGGCAGATAGATCTTGCTTCTAAGGTCTCCCCAGTCTCTTCCAAGTCAAAGTACTCAGCATACAAAGGTGCCATACTTTGGGGTATCATGTTCTGAGTTCCAACATGGGAAACATGCCCTTTTATTATAAAATGGCTTTGGACATTTTACTGCATTATCTTAAAAAATAACCAAGGAAGTTTGCCAATGTTTATAAAATATATGTGTGAATAATTATATGCATTTTAATGTTTCTATCAAAATATAGACTAGTATAGATAGGTGTTGAGTTTATCAGTTGAACACTGTCAATCTTAAATTTTAAGCTGACTGTGGACTATTTTATCTTAAAGCATTGTCTAAGAGATAAAAGAGTATACATTTACAAGATTACTTTCTAATTTAAAGGGAAAATAGATTAGTATTCTCAACTTTAAATGAAAATCAATAGCAGTGAGGAAATATAGTACTAGCTAAAATACACGTCTTGCAGCTCATGACCCTTGAGTTTATGCTTATTATATATGGGACCTTAGAGAAGTACCTTTACCTCAGTTAACTTCAGTGTCCCCACCTGAAAAATAGGAGTTGTGATAAGATATATTAATCATAGGATTTTTTTCTGTATTAAATAAGATACTATACACAAAGGGCTTAAAACAGTGTCTGACAAATTTATTTATTTATTTATTTTTAGTTTATTTGTTTTGAGATGGATTCTCACTCTGCCACCCAGGCTGGAGTACAGTGGCTTGATCTGGGCTCACTGAAACCTCTGCCTGCTGGTTTTAAGGAATTCTCCTACCTCAGCTTCCCGAGTAGCTTGGATTACAGGTGCCCGTCACCATGCCCTGCTAACTTTTGTATTTTTAGTAGAGATGGGGCTTCACCATGTTGGCCAGGCTGGTCTCGAACTCCTGACCTCAAGTGATCTGCCCGCCGTGGCCTCCCAAAGTGATGGGATTACAGGTGTGAGCCACTGCACCTGGCTGACAAATTTATTCTTCTTATTATACATCATATTAAAAATTAGGCTTTTTACATTTTTTGATGTGCATCATTCTCTGGACTGAGCATCTTAAGGACAGAGAAACCATATCTTAATCATTTTTTATTGTGGCTTCATCAATTAACACTATTTTATCCTTAAATACTTGAAGAAGTGATTCACTGATTGAGTAAATTGTTGGCTGAGTTAGCTATAAAGTGCATGAGAGGCATATAAATTTAATTACTTTAGGAAATTTTTAGTTTCAGTATTATATGGGAAATGGCACACACACACACACACACATACACACACACACACACACACACACAGTGCTGAGCCAAATACATTTGAACATAGAATGCTCTATTTATAATGAGTCTAAAAGTGTTAAATTATACGTTTGATTCTTTACATTTCTAAAAAGGTTTTGTAGATATTATTAAATCTTTGTTTACCTAGTTGTTAAATATTTGCTTTTAATTTTAGACAACAATTGGCTGAAAGAAAAGCTCATGTTATTTTTAAAAATATTGCTTTTTAGCACACATTTCCTGTATTACAACTCTCTGAGGGGCAAGTGACAGAAATCTAACTGAAAATAGTTCTAAGAAAAATACTGACTCAGTCACTGAGCACTCCAGTGGTAGGACTGTCATTGTCCTCAGATAAAGTTGAATCCGGGAGCTCATTTGATATTATTAGTACTTTGTCTGTTTCTCTCTCTCTCTGTCACTCTCCCACATCCCCTTCTTCTCTTCCTGTCTCTGTCTGTCTCTTCATTTCTTAACTGTTGATTTCCCTGCGTTTCTGTGGTAACCTTATTATCTGCGAGGCCCTATCTTTCTGGTGACTAAAATGGAACCTGGATACCTCAGACTTACATGCTTCTTGGTGCCCTCCATTTTAGAAAGCTCTGCATTTTTGTTTGGTCTGATTTTGATGATATGCTTTGATCACATGCCCATGCTGGAATCAACCCTAGTGGCCAAGGAGATATGTTACCCTGACTGGCCAGTCTTGGGTCATATGCCCAGCACTAAGATAAAGAATATGTTCAGCCCACCTGAGCCACATGTACTGAGAACTGTGATCTGTTCTCCAAGCTTATGCTGGGTAAATACACACACACACACACACACACACACACACACACACACACACTCAAATATCATACATTACTATGTTGATGACACTGTGATAAAAATTGGACAAGTCTTTTATAAGACAGGCAACTTGACATATTGGAAAAATGTAGGAGCCAGATCATTTTCACTCCTGTATATTTTGGCTATTTGCTGTCATCAGCCAAGTTATACAACCTTTCTAAGCATCAATTACTTCACTGTAAACTTGGGACAATATAAAAGATTGTGATGAAAATTAAATGATACATTATGTAAAGAACCTAACCTAGTACTTAGCACATAGTAGATAATCAGTGTATATTACATGTACAATCACTCTTTCATAAAAGTACTTTAGGATTCAGAAAATGGAATTGAAAAGTGGGGAAGGGGTATGAAATTTAAAGAAATACCATCTGTTCCCTTTATAAAAATTAAGAATTTTAAAGAACTATTCTAGATATGCAGTATTATTACAGTTAGTACAGAGAGTTTCTGTATACCCTACACTTCATTTTCCCTGTTATTAAGAACTTGCAAATGTATAGTACATTTGTCATAATTAATGAGCCGATATATGTTATTAACTAAAGTCAACATTTTATTCAGCTTCCCTCAAAGTTTTTCCTTAATATTCTTCTTCTGTTCTAGGATCTCATCCAGATAACCACATTACATTTAATCATCATATATCAATAGGCTAACCTTGGCTGTGACAGTTTTTCAGATTTTTGTTATTTTTGGGGACCCTGACAGTTTTGAGGAGTATTCACTAGGTATTTTGTAGGATGTCCCTCAACTGGAATTTGTCTTTATATATATTTTTTTCATCAGATGTTTCTGGGCAAAATATAAGGTCAGAGACTTGTCAAACACCTTCACCCCTGTAGCTTAGCTCATTATCTGTTGTGTAGTAGATGCTGAACACATGTTTTTCCGCCAACTGAAAGAACAGATATGATGGCAGAGATTACTGTTTATCTAGTCAATATTCTTTCTTCCTGTCTGCCTTACTGACAAAAACATACTTTAAAAATATATACTCAATTATTTGTTTATTGAGGTGAAATTTGTATAATATAAAATCATTTTAAAGTGAAACATTCAGTGACATTTAGAACATTCACAGTGCTATTCAACTACCATCTCTATCTAGTTCCAAAATATTTTCTTCTACCCAGGAGAAAAAGCTGTACCCCTTAAGCAGGTGTTCCCCATCTCTTCCACTTCCCCTGCCCCCAGCTCTTGGCAATTACCAATCTACATTCTGTTTCTATAGATTTACCTAGTCTTTATATTTAATATAAATGAATTCAAATAAAAATGTGACTTTTTGTGTCTGGCCTATTTCACTTAGCATAATCGTTTTGTTGTTCATCCACATTCTGACGTGTATCAACACTTCTCACTTCTTCTGGTTTTTTTGTTTGTTTGTTTGTTTGTTTTTGGAGACAGTCTTGCTCTGTCACCCAGGCTGGAGTGCAGTGGTGTGATCTCTGCTCACTGCAAGCTGTGCCTCCCAGGTTCACACCATTCTCCTGCCTCAGCCTCCTGAGTAGCTGGGACTACAGGCGCCCGCCACCACGCCCGGCTAATTTTTTTTGTATTTTTAGTAGAGACGGGGTTTCACCGTGTTAGCCAGGATGGTCTCGATCTCCTGACCTCGTGATCCGTCCGCCTCGGCCTCCCAAAGTGCTGGGATTATGGGCGTGAGCCACCGTGCCCGGCCCCTCATTTCTTTTTATAATAAAAGCGTAATTTTATTTGGAATAGCAATGACCCAGTTTAAAACTACATTCCCTTTCCTTTGGTCGTGTGGCGCTGATGCCACCAATGATGTCTGGGAATCCCAATAAGGCCTGTAGGCAGTTTTCTTATAGAGAGCTGGTTCAGCCTGCAAGTACCCTGTTTGCTCTTTTCCCTTTTCCTTCTTCCTTTCTGAAATACAGGTATGATGAGAGCTGTAGGTCTAAGCAACATAACACAAGGATGATGGAGTGAAAAGGTGAAGGAGCTGGAGTCTCCGAGGACAGCATGCAGCTGTCATACCAGCCCTGTAATCACTACTTTAGCCTTCATTCATGTGAAAGAGAAATGAACATCTAGTGCCCTTAAAAATATTAGTATAGCAATTCAGATTTTACTATGCATTAGAAATCCAGTGAACGCTAGAGACATTTCCTGGCCAATGGGTTTATCATAATTCTGAATTAAATGTATATGTAAGAGAATATTGAAATGTCCACTGAAATAAATGTTCTAATTATTATTCTCCTTGTCATCCTTAGCTTACTATTCCTGTGTTCCTAGTATGGCAGAATGAAAAAGGCTAAAATGTTAGGTCAGAAATTGGAGGTTGCTGACCTATAAAATGAGTTAGACAACAAGATACCATTATAACTCCATGTTAACACATGTCACCACCCCATTCTGGAAAATAAATCCAAGATGTCTGTAGCACCTTTGGAGCCCTGACGGAAAAGTCAGGCCCTTTGTGTTGCCTGCACATTCACTTAGGAGAGAATGAAGTGTGGTAATTTGTGGAGTATATAATCTATTATTTTATTAAAAGTATATGACAAATGGATACAGAGATACCTACCTAGCATACTCATTTGCATATTAAAATATAATCTTTATAGAAGACAGAATATGTACTTGAGCAAAACAGAGGGAACAATTTAATGTTGGAATGGCTAAGAGGTTGGAATAATGATGGCTAAACTTGAAAGTGAAGATGAAAAAGTTGAATCTGAAGAGCAATGAAAAGGCAGTGAGGATTTTAAAAATAATAGTGTAGTTGGAGCAAAGGAGGAAAAAGTTATTTTGGTAAAAGGAACATTTTCTATTATGTGAAGAAGGTAAACAAATGAGGAGACTGGAGCATGGAGTATGCTAATATGTGAATGAAAATAGTGAGTACATTGAGAACAATCTTAGGATTGAAAATAAGCTTAAAAATGAAAAAATGAATTAATAAACTGATGTACCATGATTGCTTTGCTTTGATTTTTTTTTTTTTTTCTTTTTGAGACGGAGTCTCACTCTGTCACCCAGGCTGGAGTGCAGTGGGTCGATCTCGGCTTACTGCAACCTCTGCCCCCCGGGTTCAAGAGATTCTCCTACCTCAGCCTCCTGAGTAGTTGAGACTCCAGGTGCGCCATGTACGGCTAATTTTTGTATTTTTAGTAGAGACAGGGTATCACCATGTTGGCCAGGGTGGTCTTGAACTCCTGACCTCGTGATCCACCCACCTCAGCCTCCCAAAGTGCTGGGATTACAGGAGTGAACCACTGCACCCGGCCTTGTTTTGTTTTGTTTTGTTTTGTTTTGTTTTTTAGCTTCAGGAAAAACTTTCTGAGGCAAAAAAGTTAATTGATACTTAAAACCAAGGACTATAATAAGTCATTCATTTGAATATATTTATTGAGAATTTGCTATATTCCAGGACTCTACTAGGAATTGGAGATTGAACTGTGAATTAAAAAATAAGTCTTTTACCCCCATTGATCTTAGGTTTTAGTGAATGAAAGACAGTAAACAGATAACAAGTAAATACTTAAAGAGACAGTTAATAGTGTCACATTTTTTCCAATTTTAGTTCCATTTAGCAGTAAAAACAGAATTAAAAAAATGTAATTTGAAGAGAGAGGTCAAGAATGTAACTTTTCTTGAAGATGAATCATTCAACAAGCACATTTATATCCGGTCATTAGGGATGTGTTTGGGCAGCTTTGCCCTCACTGTCCTCAGTCACAAGAAAGGATGTAGGAAAAGGCAGACATACATGACAATAGGAAGCATCACTTGGTTGATTTTCTAATTATTTATCAGTTTTTAAATTGTAAACATGATTTAGACTTCAGGCTAGTATCACCTGAATTGTCTGATTCTGCTAACACGCAACTAAAAATTATGATGGTGATAATGTGTTTCTCTTTAAGTTCAAGTAAACATCATTAAAAGAAGCACAAAGCAAGTGAAATATGCATGGCAGAGAAGCACTATAATAAGGGACCATTGCTAGGTCACAGGTTCCAATGTTAACAGAGAATGAAGCTGTTTTCTTTTTTTCTGGAATAGAATTTCAAGTAGATGAAGACTGAAAAATCGTTCTCGGACAGTTCAGCCTCATTACTTCTGGAGATCTCTCTCATCAGTGCCTAGTGGAGATAATAATTCCCAAACTATCTGCAACAAGTATAAATTACTTGGGTAATCAAAACAATATAATTGTTGATTTCTTTCCTGTATTTATTATATACAATGAAAACAGCTTTAACATTTTTTTTGGCTGTTAAAATACAAGCTCCTTGGAAAAACCTGGAAAATGAATAGTCAAATTATTAATAATGGTTTTCTCCCATGGTGCGATTCTAGGTACTTTTACTTTCTTCTATTTATTTTCCATATTTTTTTTTTTCCAACGAGTCTCACAGGGAGAAGGTGAGATGCCATAAGGGAAAAATTGGGGCTCTTGAGCAAATAGGGCAAGGACCCAGAAGTGGTACAGGCCTGATTTTTCCCTGCTTTTTGTTTTAGCCCAGGTATCCCCCTTTCCTTGGGCTAATGTAGATGAGTCTTTTCCTTTGCCCCCAAAGAACCCTGCTAAAACTGGGTGGGGCTACATTCTACAATTGTATTTATTGGTCACCTTTCCACAGAACCAAGCACATAGTAGAAACTCAAGAAATAAAATACTTGATTTTATTAAGTGTCTTATTTCCTGAAAGTACGAAATAGCATTATGTGGTAGAGATATGGTTAAAAACAGTATGATCAATTTCAGGAGAAGGAAACACTCCATAAAGTACTAGTCAACTTGATGATATTCTATGAGAAAAGATTGATTTGTATTTCTTTTTACATTAGAAAGCTCATCTATGTGTCTTTGTGTGTAATATTTATTTAAATAAAGGCTAAAGATTCCCAAAAACATTAGTAAGAAACTCTTCTTCATTAGCTTTTCACTTCTTGGCCCATATTAGTCTTTCTCTCTCTCACTTTCTCACACACATACACACATACCACACACAAATCTAGGTAGGAGAGCAAGGGAGGAATTCTGCATTAGGACATATGGAAAGTAGGTTAATACAAATGAATAAGATGCCAAGTACAGTTTGAAAATTGACATTTACTAGCACACTCTATATGAAGATATTTTCAAAACTTTGCCATACGTATGAAAATATTCCATTTTTATGCTCATGTTTTTATTATTCAATAGCATGCATTACTTTCTGTTGTTTCCAAATGCAAGTTGTAAATCTCCTCAGAAAATTTCACCGATGTGAGATTTCACTTAGTCTTTCATGGTTGGGTGGATCATTTTCCTTTCAACCAGAACAGTAATTCCATGTAAAAGAGTAAGAATAAATTGAAATAGAAAGTCATGTTGCTTTGAAATTAAAAAAAAAAAAAGTAAATTATTAATTTTAGTGGCTTTTTGGCCATACTCAATTTCCTATTTTCATCTGTGGAATTACATTTTAACATCATAAACATGAAATATGTTTTATGTTCACAGAAAAGGGAAATTTTCATCTAGGTATTCATTTTACATAGATATTTGCCTTGATTCACTTTCCTTTTATAAAGTATTTATAAATTTCATATATTTGTAATTAGACAAGTAATACACAAATCCATTCCTATTATTTAAGAAAAGTAAAAAAATAAAACACAGGGAACATGTTAATCTCCCTTGGCCATTACTCACTCTAGTCTCCAACTTCTCCAGAGGTAACCATGGTTTTTTTTATTTTTGTTTTTGTGTTTTTGAGACAGAGTCTTGCTCTTTAGCCCAGGCTGAAGTGCAGTGGTGCGATCTTTGCTCACTGCAACCTCCACCTCCCGAGTTCAAACGAGTCTCTTGCCTCAGCCTCCCAAGTAGCTGGGACTACAGGCACATGCCACCACGCCCAGCTAATTTTTGTATTGTTAGTAGGGGCGGGGTTTCCCCATATTGGCCAGGATGGTCTCGAACTCCTGACCTCATGATCTGCCCACCTTGGCCTCCGAAAGTGTTGGAATTACAGACATGACCCACCACGCCTGGCCAACCGTGTGTTAAGACCGGGACATGACCAATCAGACATTTTTAATGGAAATTTGATGGATTGTTTTGTAGATCATCTTTTTAACTGACAAAGAGTATTTCACACTTAAACTACACAAAAATTGCTTTGAATCATTTTCTTTTATTGGTAGATATTTAGAATTATCCAAATGTTTCACCATTACAAATAATGCTTCAGTTATAATCCATGAATATGCCTCATTGTACACATAAGCAAGTATTTCTCTGGGATAGACACTAAGAAGAGAAATGGAGAGTCATAGGGTACAGTCATCATTAATTTTAATAGATAGTGCCAAATTGCCCTCCAAATGTCAGTACCAATTTATTTTCTCACCAGTAGGATATGAGAGTTCACAGCCCGTCTATCTTTTGGAAGCACTGAGAAGAGAAAATGCTATTGACATGTTGTTGTAATATGCATTTCTCTGATTTTTTCAAGCTCCGGTTTTCATATTCTTAGTGTCTATTTTGTCTTCCTTCCCTTTGAAATGCCCGTCGGTAACATTTGTCCATTTTTTGTATTGGTTTGTTTTGTTTTTCATTGATTTATATATAATATTTTGTAAATTGTTCATTTTAATTTTGTTGGATTTTATGTATTGCAGATATATTATAGTGTGTTATTTATCTTTTTACTTTGCTTAGGTTGTTCAAAATTCTTAAATGTTTACAGCTTAAATGTATCAATCTTTGTCTCATGTTTTTTCCCTTTGCTGTGTTATTTCGGGTCATACTCTAAACTCTGGTACATTTATAGCTTTTTAGTAAAAGCAACTTGATTTATAATCCATCTAACATTTATTTTGTGAATAGTCTATGATAGAAATTGATATATATATGAATATAAGTTTGTACAAACAGGTATAATATATGACAGTTTCTTTGAATTATTAAATCACCTTACAAATCAAACAACTATGGAATATTAATTACCTGAGTGATTAGCAAAATTTTATATTTCTTTTCCCTATACTTTTTAATATCTCCTCTAAAATAGGAATGTTATTTTCTCTAGCTTTGAGTTATCACAAAAATATATTCCTTTTTGTTTATTAAGGCCAGTCAGTTCTTCAATTTGAAGCCCAAAAGGCTCCAATGAGGAAAAGATTAATATCTTCTCTCTTTTGTGCTGATGTTACTATCCTCACTCAGGTGCAGTCAGTAATATAGTAATGCCTCTCTCCCTTGTAAGGACCATTATGATTGCATTGGGCTGATCTGGCTAAACCTGGATAATCTTCTCATCTAAAGATACCTAATGTAATCACATCAACAATCTCCCATTTGCCATGTAAGGTAAAACATTCACCAATACTGGGGTTTAGCATGTGGATAACTTTGGGAGGCTATTATTCTTCCCTCCACATTGTCAACCTCTGGTCCAACTCGCTTGTCATCAGTATAGGAGTGCCTGTGGAGACAGAGTAGTAGGAGTTGGGAGGATTCTTGATTGCCTTCAGCTGAGCTTGAACCTGTGCCCTTAGTGGAGTAGTTTCGTTTAAAAGGGGATGTGGCTAAACAGGCACCATAAAATATACTTCTAGTATCATCCCTGAATTGAAAGAGTTTACATATAAAACTACATGACAAAATTAAATGAGTTACATTTTGTGAAGCAGGTAGAACAATGCCTGAGCAGAGTAGGCATTATATACGTATTTGCGCTTGTTAAATAAAACCCAAAAATAATTTCCACGAGGAAAGTAGTTTCAAGCAGACAATTAATTTGCGAATGTGATATATCCTCTTGATCCAGGGAGCTAATGGATTTTGTGAATTACATTCCTCAGGGTACACTAAATCCTCACTGTTGACTATCAAGAGAAAATACACCTTGACTGGTTTTTCCAGTGGTAGTGGTAATTATGTATGGATTATACACTTAATTGTCACATTTTTTTAAATGAGAATAATAGCTTAAAATCAAAAGTGAAAGGTATACACTGAAAAATGGCCATATTAATTAGCCCATTCCATATTTATTGAACAACTACACTGTACCAGATTCTACAGAGCATCAATGATAAATAACAGTCCTTGTGCTCAAGCCTTTTGAAGTATAATAGGGTGAATTCTTCTGGGTTTGCAAATACAGTGTCCCCTGACCCCTTATTTCTAGGAGATAGGTTCTAAGACCTACCTTCCCCCGACCCTGTGGATGCCTGAAACCATGGATAGTACTGAACCTGATTGTGTCAAACGGAACATTTTTTTTATCATGCCTTCTACCCACAAATTTAATGCCTTTTCCATTTTAACTAAGAACTTATATACTGTGGCTGTAATTTTTGCAGTTTGAGGTGCAACTGCAAAACTAGCATGCATTTCTTTTTCTTTTTTCACAAGTTCTCCGATAGAAAATTTGTTCTTACTATAGATCTTAGCAAAGAGTATATGGTGGTGATTTTTTTTCTTTCCTTTTTCTTTTTTTCTTTCTTTCTTTCTTTTTTTTTTTTTTAAGAGAGAATGTCTCTTTCTATCACTCAGGCTGGAGTGCAGAAGCATGATCATGACTCTCACTACAGCCTCAACCTTCCCAGCTCAAGCAATCTTCCCACATCAGCCTCCCATGTAGCTGGGACCACAGGCACATGTCACCACACCCAGCTATTTAAAATTTTTTTTTGTAGTTATGGGGTTTCCCTATGTTGTCCTGGCTGGTCTCAAACTCCTGGGCTCAACCAGTCCTCCCACCTTAGCTTCCCAAAGTGTTTGGGATTACAGGCATGAGCCACCATGTCCAGCGCTTTACTTATTAAGTCAAGAATTTTCACCTTTTCACTTAAAAGAAGCACTTTATGGCTTCTCTTTGGCATATCCAAATTGCCAGCATAACTATTCTTGCATTTTGGGGCCTTGATGAAGTAAACTAAAGGCTACTTGAACACTAGCACTGTAATACCAAGACAGTTAATCTGATCACCATGAGGGTTACTAAGTGGCTAATGGGCAGGTAGCATGTACAGTGAGAACACACTGGATAAAGGCATGATTCATGTTTTGGGCAGGCCAGAGCTGGGCAGCATGAGATTTCATCACAATACTCAGAACAGTGTGCAATTGAAAACTTAACAATTGCTTATTTCTTGAATTGTCCATTTAATATTGTTGGACCTCAGTTGACTGTGGGCAGCTAAAACCACAGAAAGCAAAACTGCAGGTAAGGGGGACTAGTATGCTTATAATACAAAGTGAAATACATTGTGGCCCAAAGAAAGAATTAAAACAAAGTGGTATAAAGTATTATAAATTAGAGTTATCACTCTTGTAAAGATGTCTTAGAGTAAGCAGGTAGTATTTGAAATGAGCTTTGACCATAAAGCTGAAAATGAGATGGGACACCCCAGGTAAGGGTTTAATGTTACCTAAGATAGAGAGAGAGAAAATACAAACCTTTAAAATAAAACAGCTTGGCTGAAATAGAGGATGTTGCACCTATAATTGTAGTGAGAGAGAAAATGGAAGAGTTCAATGTAGCTTTTGGATCATATCCGGGTATAAAGAGGTTGTGCTTGATTACATGGGAGGTAATGGTTTTTGAAGAGGGAAATGTGTCATCAAGCTCACTTTTGAGACAAATTGATTCATCTGTCATATATTAGATAAACAGAATGGAGGTGAGAACAGAAGGAGGGAGAACAGTTGACAACTCATTAACAAGTGTCCTAAGTGACAAATAGTGAAGGCTTTGACTAAGATAGTAAGAATGAACTAGAAAGGAGGGTCTGGGTATGAGAGACATTGTGTTCAAGCAGAATCCACATGATTTAGCAACTGATTTAGGAAGGGAGAGAGGTGCCCATAATGACTGCTTTCCTGCTTGGATGACTAGAATAATGTGGTTTCAGAATAGAAACAGGAAATTGGACAGATGATGTATCCTTGCTTTAACTGAATGGATTTAAGATGCTGGAAGAATTTTGAGGGTGACTGTTTCAAACAAGTATTTTAAAATGAGGTTGGACATTCCTGAGGGAGATAGAGAAAGATATTTGGGAGTTTTAGTCTAAAACAATCTCAAAATGGGAGAGGGGAGACTTTGTAGCTCATTTTGTCCTATGGACTCATCTTACTTGAGTTTCACCCCTTTCCTTGTATCTGCCAAATGTTTTTCTATCTTGATTTGAGCTTTGAGTCTGTGGAGGTCAAACCCGTGGCCCCCTGGAGGTTGCCTCTAAATCACTGACATGAGGCAAATTGATTAGTAGGATAAATGGCATACAAATGTATTTAACTTGTATATACGGGAGCCTTCAGAATGAAGACCCCAAGACACAGGGGAAATTGTCCATTTTTCTGCTTAGATTCAACAAAGTATAGACAGCCATGTAGAAATATGACTGGACAAAAATGATATGATCTAGTGCTGATAGACTGAGTGGGGAAACCCAGCAAAGCCCATCTATCTAGATTCTTCTTGGTCTCTCTGTGCATGTATTTCTTCCTTGTGGTTATGGATCAGGACCCTTTCTGGAATGGGGTCTTAGGACCTATAGTCAAGCAAGGTAAGTGAGATCATTTCTTTATGGCCAGTTTGTTCACAGATAGGACAGAGGGAAAGTTAGAGTAATATCTTTAAGTTTATGAGTGGCTTTGGGACAAAAGGGGATCTGGCTTCTATGACCTGCCTTGGGGAAGAGGGATTCTAGCTTCTATGGCCAGCCTCTGTCGAGAATGGGATGGAGAGACAGGAGCGCTGGAGGAGGTCAAAGAAAAACTTTTGCTTTTGAAGCTGTTTTTGAGGCTTTCATCTTGGAGCATTGTTTTCTGAGCCCTAACAAGTCTATGACATCCTGAGGCAGGCATTTCTGTTTGCACCATTCAGTTTGCAATTTCTTCTTTATTCTGAGTTCTCTAAAGTTCTTTCCCTTTGAACCTAGTTCTAATCTTGGGACCCTAGAGCATTTGCAGTTCTGTTTCACAAACGCTCTTCTGATGTTTTAAGAAAGCTATAAAGTCCCTCTTTAGCCTCCTCTTCTGATAATGCAGGGAGTGTAAATGGTGCTCAGAGGCAGTATAATATCTTCATGCCCTCTTTTGCTATGCTCCCTGCTAGAGTTGTCCCAGATATAAATAAATTCATAGAAAACTACAAACAACTTGCAATGGTTCTAGGCTCAATTAATCTAACATTCGAAATTGAAATAAAAATCCTTCACAGAAATCAATAGGGTTTCACTGTAGATAGATGCCTGAGGGCACATGTCCACCTCTGTCACCTCTCCCGCTTCCAATGCTCCTTTATTCTTTTATAGGCTAAACATCTCTACTTGGCATGATGGTTCATGTGACAGTTTCCAGTCATATCACTTTCTTTGGTCTCGGTAGCATGGAGAAAAACAAGACCAGCTCCTCCCTTGGTCTACATAATGTGATTATATATGTACACTAAATCAGTTCTGTGTTTGGATACACACACTGCCACCAATGCCTGTTAATCATCTGCAGCTGGCTGTGTAACCAAGTGGAAGTTTATCCTTTGTTGCTATTATATTTCGCCTTACTATGCATTAGGTCCTCAGATAACATCGTTTTGTTCTATGTTGTTTCATTATAACACTGATGAGAAAAAAAATCAATCCCCAGCCAGGACCACTGTCTATGTGGAATTTGCATTTCTCTGAATGTCTGAATGAGTTTTCTCCGGGTACTCTGTTTTCCTCCCACATCTAAGATCTGTGCATGTTCAGTTCATTGGTGTGTCTGAGTGGTTCCAGTCTAAGTGAGTGTGTGTGTGCGTGTGCACACCCAGTGATGGGCTGGCATGTTGGCCACAGTAGATTTCTACATGGCACCCCGAGCTGCTGGGATAGGCTCCAACCACTCGTGACTTAGAACTTGGATAAGCAGGTAAATCATGATCTACTTATTTTATGAGTCTTTCTTAAATGATGTATAGCTCGTATGTATTTCAATGTTTAATATTAGAAGTACGTTGGTCTTTAGAAGTTTTGTGATACTTTGTGACAAGAAGTATGTCACAAGAACTTAAATCTTGTTTATATCAATTAGCCTATGAGAAAATTGGTTGTATATGAGGTTGTTGCACATAAAGTCACAGTTTCCAAGAACCTATAGATGACATTAAGTGAGGACTTACTGTATTTGAACCTTACTCTAATCTGCACTATCATTTAGATCTCAAATTGATCATGTTTATCAGCTTGCCTTTCTTTCTTGCTAAGACCTTGTTGATGATGTAGATTGTTAAGAAACTTATATTTAGGATGGTATGCTTGACAAAACAGTATTTTTCCAGTTTGAAATTAAGTTGTCAAAGGTCTGATAAGGAATTTTGGGGGAACTTTATTGAAGTTGTATAGATGTTAAAATTGCTTTTTAAAATGAGATGACACTTGGTTTATTCTGAATTTATTTATATAAAATAACACCATCTTACGTGTTGAGAACTTAGACTTTTGATTCAAAACACCCAGCATCAAGTCCTGCTATACCATTTATAGTTTATTTGTCTTCCCTGAATCTATTTCCTTAAGTGTTATATGAGGCTATTAATGCCTTCTTCCTAGGCTATTGTGAGGATTTGAGGAGGTGATATGAATAAAACACTTAGTACCTTGTTTGGTATATAATAAGTGGCTGTTATTTATCTATGAAAGTGTGATTACACTTTAAAATTTAACTTTATTCCCGCTGGGCGTGGTGGCTTACGCCTGTAATCCCAGCACTTTGGGAGGCCGAGACGGGCGGATCACAAGGTCAGGAGATCAAGACCATCCTGGCTAACATGGTGAAACCCGGTCTCTACTAAAAATACAAAAGAATTAGCCGGGTGTGGTGGCTGGCGCCTGTAGTCCCAGCTACTTGGGAGGCTGAGGCAGGAGAATGGCGTAAACTGGGGAGGCGGAGCTTGCAGTGAGCCGAGATCGCGCCACTGCACTGCAGCCTGGGCGACAGAGCAAGACTCCGTCTCAAAAGAAAAAAAAAAAAAAAAAAAAAACAACTTTATTCCCTTTGTGTTCATTTTCATGTTGAAAGGTTTTCTTTCAATATGAAATTGGTATTTAATGATATAATGAGTACTTGGAAAGAAATATCTAATGTATATGGTAAGCCTTCTGATGTTTTTTGTAAGAGTGGATTTTGATTTGCCATACATTCTTTTCATTCATTACATAAGCAGCAATACTTATTGATTTTAAGGTGATAAAGGCCAAGGATGTAGTCTAGAAATCCATGGGCTTGGTATTCTTAAGTTTTGTGCTTTTATCATGACCTGTAACCTTCAAAATCCATCCCTTTTTATAAACAGTATTCCATTACCCATTTGTTATAGCTTGCCTGGAGTAAAGAAGGATACTGGGAAGATCCTGGGCACTCTTACTTCAATGACTGACCCCTTCCCCATTTGTTCTCAACAACTGTTTTTAATGGTCCATTAAATCTCTCCCTTGAAGTTTTGATATTATTTATTATATTTTTCATTTCTGGAAGTTCAAATAATTTTGTTCAAAGCAGGTAATCTTTGTAGACAGACATAGAAATATCTGCATAAGCTTTATGCTTATCTTTTATTTCTTTAACCTACTTGTTTTAAAATTGCTGGCTGATAACTCCAATATCCATAGTTTCACCACAGAGAGCAATAGCTGCTCTCTGCTCTTTTATATGATTCTTGCTCTAGGTACTGTATTTCTTTTTGTGTTTAGTTGTTTTGTTTTGTTTCTGTTTCAATGAGCTGATCAATTTCCCTGGAATGTTATTTGTGGGGATTCTCTGAGGCCTAGGTTGAAGGGAATTCTTGTAGAGAGGATTTCCATTAGCCTTGGCAGGTGCCTAAGGTATAACCATTCTGGGATCACTATAAATTAAATGAAATTCATAGCTTGAGGTTTTGGGGTCTATCCAAGTAATAAGAATTTGTGCAGTAAATCAATCTTAAGGATGTGTAAGGGGTGGAGAGGGTCAAGTTTACTTATGTTTCATTATTTTTCCTGAGGATGTAGCCCTTAGCTTTACTGGGTAGAGGTTCTCTCTAATTTGACATTTAACCAAGCCCTCCCCATCCCCATCTCTTTAGCCTCCTGCTACCGTTAAACCTAGGCTCAGACTACTGGAATGGCCAGGATCAGTAAATGTCCTCAGGAAAAATGTCTTCAGTGGGCCACTTAACCCTTTGAGCTCTGATTTTACTTAGATTTTGGGCACAGGAATTCCTATCTTGTGAACTATTTGATAACTTTGGAAAAAAAAAATAACCCAGTGTCGTTCCTTATTTTCAGTGGGAACGTTGCTCCAATTAACGTTGCTTGCCATAGTAATAGAAATAGAACTTCCTTGTTATTTCTTACTTAGGAGTTTTCTCAACCAGATTTTATATTTAACATTTCAAATTTCTTGGCATAAATCTCATTCTCTGACCCTGCTTACTTGCTACTGGCAGCTTTATTTTTAAACTCCACTTTAACTTTTCTCCTTTGTATAACGTATCCTTCAACACCTTGAAATAGTTAACTCTCGCGAGTGTAATAAGAAATTTACAAAAAACAATCTTTAAAAACCACCAGATTATGTGATTGTGTGATCCAGGAATGAATGCATGTCTTAGAAGAAAGAGGGCAAATTGGGTGAAATAAAAGGTGTTAAGCAAGAAATTTTTGGGTGGAAAGAGAGTATTATTGAGATGATTGGCAAGACCACTTAGACTGTCAGATAATTAAATGAAGCCAAGAAGGCGTTATGGGAAATGAGCTGATTAAGACAGGTAAGACAGGAAGGAATGATGGAATAACTGGAGGAAAAGGAGCGCCTATTAATCTTGGGGAATTTTATCATGTATTCAGATTTTAAAAAATCAATTAAGGAACATTTGACTATAGACCATATAAATCAGGGCTGATTCATAGTTTTCCCTTTTCTTAAAACCAATTAGCAGATATTAGCTATAACTAAGGATCTTTTGACCTCTAAAGAATACCCTTGGTACATTTTCTCATCAAACTAATACTTAGAAACAATAGGGAAACAGGAAATTAATGAGACATCTGAAACTTTATGATTTCTTTTCTTCTTTATATATTAGGGGGAAATCAAATAACGTATACATTTTTTCATGTTATTTTTACATCAGACTTTTCCCCCAGTATTCTTTCTCGTTTGAAACATGTTAATGTACTACAAATGAAAGAGGATGAAACTCTTGAACAGTTTCTGGATTGTAATATGTTTAAAAATAGATATAGTTCTCCATCTCTCATTTTCTATGTTTTTCCAGTTTTTTTTTTGTTTTGTTTTTGTTTTTGTTTTTTTTTAATTTGCTTAGCCACGATTTATTACTCATTGAGGTCCTCCTCTGTCCCTGGCACTATGGTAAGTGTTTTGCATATAGTTTCTCACTGAATCCTCAGAAAACCTATGAGGCTCGAATTATTATTGCCATTTTACTGGCAAAATTGAGACCCATAAAAAAATAAGCAAACAACTTTATTGTTTATAAAGGTTTACCTATATTTATTTTGATGTGAATTTTAATTGTTTTCATCACATCAAGCCTATGATTTTGTCAGATGTTATTCATTTTTTTTATATACATGAGAACAAAGAAGCTCATAGGAGTGAAGTGAGTTGTCAAAGCTTCCAGTATACTGATACAGATGGTGCTTTATCTCAAAGCTTCTAAGTCACACTCTACTAACCTTCTACAATGCTACACTTATTTGAAAGATAAACATAGGATGATGATGATGTTGAGGATAATGACTACTTTTAAAATGGTACAAAGCTTGAGATTTAGAAAACCATTACTATCCAACTCTAGTTGTATTTGATAATCCAGATTCTCCTCTGCTGCTCATAGTTTAGTGTAGCCTACTTTAAACATGTTCAGCATACTTATGTTAGCCTACAGTTGGGCAAAATTGCTTGACACAAAACCTTTTTTATGATCTCATGTAATTTTTGAACATAGTACACTATAGAGTACATTATCCATTTTTTATCCTTGTGATCATGATAATGTGGCTAGCTGGGAACTCTGTCTCACTTCTGCTGTTCAGCATTCTGACAGAATATCACACCAAATATCACTAGCCCAGGAAAAGATCAAAATCCAAAGTTCAGAGTACTGTTTCTACTGAATGTGTGTTGTTTTGCCCATCCTAAAGTTGAAAAATCACAAGTCAAACCGTCATAAGTCCAGGATTATTTGTTTATATATCTTGTAGCGAAGGGAAAATTGAAAGGAAATAATGTTCTTTCCACCCTTCTACACTACTGGCTGGAGCCCCTGTAACAAAAGACAAATTAACAAGAGAAAAACAAACAGAAATTACTAACATGTATATCTCATATATACATGGGCGATACCTAAGGAAATGAGTAAATCTCAAAGATAATGGCTTAGAAATTAGTCATAAATACCGTCTTCACCTAAAAAACGAAGAAAGAAGGGCATGGGGGAAACCACTTATGGGGGTGACCAGAAAAAGTACAGTAAACAAGAGTAAGGTTTTTTATGCAGATTTAAGCCATTTCCTTCCTCATTAATAAGACTGCAGTCTTCTTGGTACAGAGAGAAAGAGACACCCTTACAGATGAAAATTTCCATTATAAATGTGACTTTACCTTACAAAAGTGTAACTTCCACTTTGTTTGCAGAGCTTCACATGTGCCTGCCATTTCTCAAAATAATTAGTTCAAAATAATCCTTATACTGAAGAAGCATATTTTGGGGCATCATAGTCTGGTGTCCTACAATCTTAATATCAAATGCTATAGAAATAACCCAAAGGATGGGCACGGTGTGTGAAAAGTTCTAGGAAGAACATAACAAGTAGACTATATAACTACAAATGGCAGTCTGTGTCCCAACAGTTTATTTAGCTTTATCAGATATATTTTCCGGAAGATACTTTTCTTTCTCATGTGCTCCACTGGTTACAACCCAGAAATATTTGTAGCATGAAGATATAACTTCCAAACAGCAATCATTTCTTTTTTCTTGGGTGTCAGAAATATCTCCTTTGTAAATTCAGGTGTGATGATTAAAGTAAAAATGAGTGTGAGATAAACTGTTATGCTAATTGTCTATAATTCTTTTTGAGTTTTTTATGTTAGATTAATTTAGGTGAGAAAGTGTGGCATGGAGCCATAAAATCAGAGGAAATAGGCCATATCTGTGAGTTATAAATAATTTCCATATTAAAAGGCAATGTTCAATATAGTACATCTCTTCAATTTCTAAAATGTCTATAGTAATATTTTAAAATATTCACAGAAGTTGAAGTATTATTGATAAGACTTTTGAAGACTATTTTGTTCATTAAGTAAACAGTAAAAAAACAATTTTTCATTAGGTAAATTTTCAGGATTACTCAGAATAAGAATATTTACAGATATAAGGGAAAACTACCTCCAAAGGAGTTTAAAGAGATTATATTAAAATACATAGTTTGTACCTAATGATTAAAATTTTGTCCTGAACTCATCTTAAATTATCTTTGAAATCATTAACTGTGTGTTCTGAAATTATGTTTTGGGTACAATTTGTTTGAGATGGTTGTTTATTTTATGTATCTGTGTATTCATGCATTAATTCATTTGTTCATTCATATTTTTTATAATCTTCAGTTCCTTATCATCAATGGCCCAGGCTAGCCCTGTTTCTTCATTATATATGTGTATGTATGTGTGTACACATGTGCGTATGCATATATTCCCTTATACCTACGATACTAATCCCTTTATTCTCCTACAATGTGGCAATCGTTTTAATGTACTCAACGTGTATCTTTTTATTTGCATGTGTTTTTGTAAAATTTGTGTTCTTGGTTTGTGTGTGTATCGTTTTATGTAAATTATGTTATTTAACATATATTGTTTTCTACATCTCTACTAAGCACTATTTTAAAGACCCATTTATATTATATACACACATAGATGTATGTGCATACATATACACATATATGTATATATACATGCATATATGCACATATATGTATATATACATGAATATATGTACATACACATATATGTATATTTTGTGCATATATACACACATATGTGAGTATGTATGTGTGACACACACACACACTTCAATTTCTAAATGCTTCATGCTTCTCCATAGTGGGCATCTATTACATTTGACCCTATTCCCTCTCCCAATATGGATAACCAGTTGCCTCTACATCTACATGACCACAAATAATGCTACAATGAACATCCTCTCATGTGTCCCCTTATAGATCCCTGTGAGAATTTCTCTGAGATATAGACGTGGGAGTGAAATGGCTGTGTTATAGGTAAATATCTATTTCTGTGCTTTCCAGAATTTTGCACCGGTCTGCACTCCCACTGGAAGTGCTTGAAGATTCCCACGATTGCTCATTTCCATCAATATTTGGCAATGAGTAGTTTTCTAGTTTTCACCTCAGAGAAATGTTTAAACTATTTTAAACACAAAGTTTTCAAGAGTATTCTAGTCACTGTTACTCTGATGATAAACCTTTATTATTATTCATCCACCAAACCAATCTCAAGAAAACCTTTACTACATGATAATTTGCTAGTTATGGTGTATGTATTGTAAAATAATAAACTTATTTTCTTAGAAAAATTCTTTCAGATATTTTATCAATACTGCTAGGATTTAGGATTTGTGGTAGTTTATCTTATTTTTTATTTCTAATTTGCTCATAGCAAATTATATTCATGGTCAAAGAATATTTTCTGTCATAATTATTGTCCAAACAATGTTTAGGTTGCACATGGAATTTAAAAGTACTCTTCAGTGAGTAAATGACAAAATCCTGTTTTTTACTTAGAACACTTTTAATACCACAGTTCACTGTTCTATAAGTTATACTAGTGGGATAGCTCACATGCAGGCTAAATGTAGAAATATAACTAGGCTTTGGAATTAATTAGCTTTGATTTTGCATTTATTTTAAAAACAAAAAAGAATATGATGACCACTGACATATATTTCCACTATTTTTATTTTTCAAATTATACAATTAAGATAAAGATTCAGTACTTCCTCCAAATAAACAGCCCCATAATAGCAGAAATGTAAATTACAACAGTTCTAAACCTGTTTTTGTCAACTATTGACCTAACTTTATTAAATGTACCTAAAAATGTAGGCTGCTAAGCAGCTGGAAAATAATGTATTTGGTTTGTAGGGGGGAAAGACACGATACCTTTCCTCAGTGTCATAAGGGTCTTGGGTGACACTCCTATAACAAAAGACAGATTAACAAGAGAAAAGCATAACACATTTATTTAATCAAAAATTTATGTGACACAGGGGACTTCAGAAATGAAAACCCCCAAACCCAGGGAAAATGATGTAATTTTGTGCTTGTGGTTGATGAAGAGTGAATAACTGTGAAGAAATGTGACCGAACAAAAGGGTATGATTTAGTGGTAATAGACCATGGAGGGAAACCAAGCAACGCCTGTCTGTTCAGATTCATTTTAAACTCTGTATATCATTCCCTCTTCTCAGGTATGGGGCAGGAACCCCCTCTGAAATGAGGGTCTTCAAGGTAAAAAGGAGGAGAGGGTGACCTTTCTGGCTTTTATGGCTTGCTTTGGGGAAGAGGGGTTCTAGTTTCTATGACTTACCTTGGAGAAGGATTCTGTTTTTTTATAAATTGCTTCAGAGACAGAAGGAGGGATAGGAGACAAGAGGGCAGGAGGTCAGAGAATTTGCTTCTGAGGCTGCTTCTGCAGTCTTCCAATCTCCTTTGTTTCAAAGTAATCAGCATGCCAAAGCACTATTCTCTGGGGTATCATTTTTTGAGACTTAGTAAGTAAAAGAAGAAGAAATCATGGGCAAGAAAATGTCATTGTCTGTATCTCTATCTCTTTCTCTCTCTACGCCTCTCTCTCTCTCTCACACACACACACAGAGTAACAAATTCACAGAAATAATTGTAAAGTTATTGTCAAGATATTTTACTTCAGTACTTAAATATTAATTGGGTACTTACAAAAAAGCATGAACATAAATACATATGTGTTATTTTATATATATTATTTATAATTGACAAATAATTGTATCTAGGTATGGGGCACAATATGATGTTTTAATATATGTATACTTTATGACATGATTAAATCAAGCTAATTAATATATCCATAAACTCTGCTACTTATCATTTTTTCATGGTGAGAACATTTAAGATCTACTTTTTAAGCAAGTTTGTAATATACATCAGGCTGCACACGGTGTCTCACGCCTGTAATCCCAGCACTTCGGGAGGCCGAAGCAGGTGGATCATTTCAGGTCAGGAGTTCGAGACTAACCTGGCCAACATATTGAAACCCTACCCCATACTAAAAATACAAAAAATACAAAAATTAGCCAGGCACGGTGGCACATGCCTGTAATCCCAGCTACTCATGGGGCTGAGGCGGGAGGATCACTTGAGGCTGGGAGGCAGAGGTTGCAGTGAGCCGAGATCACACATAACTGCACTCCAGCTTGGGCAACAGAGTGAGACTCCATCTCAAAAAAAAAAAAAAAAAAAAAAAAAAAAAATGTAATATACATCAAAGACCTTCAGTCTAATTAGGCAAACACACTTAAAAAGTTTATTTTAGCAAAACGTGGTTTGTTTACTACATTAGGCTAGCATAAAGAAAATAAGTTCATTCAGATTTTTTCCTGTTAAACTTATCAATATATTTGATGTTTTTAGAATAAATTCCTTACTTTCATTATTTTAGCCACTACTGAGAAGTCAATCATGAAGTCACTCATGGTTTGTCTATTTAGGACCTTTCACCAATACTCATTCTCCTTAACTGGCTACACTATCCACCATCGCCCTTCCCAAAAATAAAACAGATAATAAAATAAAACAATAATTATAGCTCAATGACTTCAAAGTACTATCAGTCCATCACTGTCAGTGATTTCTTACCTCTTGTGAGAGTAATTTCAAAAGTGTGCTGTGTACTATTTGTCCTGTCAGCTCATACTAGGATCATCTGCCAAATAGCTCAACATGAAGGCCTTGTACAATTACAGACATCTCCGTTTGATTCCTCCTCTGAAATGTGTTATTTACATGTTTTTTGTGTGTATTTTGCCCATCATTCACTAATAATGGCTTACTCCAATGATACATATCTATCCTCCCTTCTTTAACTAGTTAAATTTCTCAGATGCTCTTCATAGGATCCCTCTCAACTATTCAAGGTCTCTTTCTGTGGTTTAAAGGCTTCTCGTAAATGCAGCCTATCTTCATTGGGTAAACTATAGGACTAGTTAGAGGATAGCAGTAAGGTGCATAATCCAGCTTTTTACCCCACAGGGATTCAGACTCATACTTGGGTACCTTCTGCCTGAAGGTGATGGTGGCAAGTACTTTGTAACCACTGGGTTACTAAATTCTTCTCAATATTTCTAGGTAGCCATGCTATTACCATTCCCTTTCCACATAGATCCCTCAAGTACCAGAGCCAATATTCAAACCCAGGTCTGTGGGAACCCCAAATGCTATTTTCATCTCCATATATGGGGAGGTGCGGAGCTTACCAATTCTCTTGACATGCCAGGAGCCATCTTACCCTTTTTTTGGTCAATTTTGTTTCATTCTTGTTTTCTCTTGAGCTAATATGTATATGCTAATTATGTGCTAGGCATTGTGCTAAATAGTTTAATTATTGCATTTCATTTTCGTAATTTTACTGAGATGTGACTTTATAAATGAGCAAACTGGGACTTAACAAGTTTAAATAACTGACCCCAAATCAGGCAACTAATAAATGGTGGAGCTTGGATTTAAACCCAGTCTATTTCACCTTCGCAGCCGTACACTAAACCTGTAAGCACTCCCAACAGGCCACGTGGGTTTCCATGATTCAGGGTTTTGTAAATTGGTTAACTGTGTTTCTTAGGATCATGATAAACCTGCAGGTTTTCAGATTCAGTTGAATGATTTTTAACTATTAGGTCACACATGGAGTGGATTAGTTAGGAAATAATTGTAGGAGTCCGAGTTAAAATAAAATGAAATCCAGATTGGTTACGACTCACACATTTCACTCTTTCATATATTAGCTTCCTTTTTTTCCATAAATACCACACATTTAATAGTTTTAGCTTGTTATTTTGGTCAAAATACATTGTGTAACACTGATTCTTCTGTTGTGTTTAGACAATTTGGTTGAGTCAAGGATTTTAAAATTGGAATTTACCAAGTTAAGCACTAAATTGAAGTCCAAAACTGTATCTGTTTTTTTATCCCAGTACGTTAGACAATAACTAGCACATAGCAGTTGCTCAATAAGTATTTATTTAGTGAATACGTGGAATTACTATACATTTATTATTATTAATTTGTACATCAAATGAGTTTTCATATTTTCATTAAAAAGTATTTCCTCATTGAAGAAATGCTCAAATTCTGATACATCTTTCTTCTTTTTTTTTTTGAGAGGGAGTCTCACTCTGTCACTCAGGCTGGAGTGCAGTGGTATGATCTTGGCTCACTGCAACCTTCGTCTCCTGGGTTCAAGCAATTCTCCTACCTCAGCCTCCTGAATAGCTGAGATTACAGGCACCCACCACCATGCCCAGCTAATTTTTGCATTTTTAGTAGAGATGGGGTTTCACCAAGTTGGCCAGGATGGTCTCAAACTCCTGACCTCAGGTGATCCACCTGCCTTGGCCTCCCAAAGTGCTGGGATTACAGGCATGAGCCACTGTACCCGACCATCTTTCTTCTTAAAAGAGTATCTTTCTGAAGTCCCTAAGCTCTTAAGGGTGCTATTAAATATATGTAAATAATGATTAATGAAAAATCGATTTAATTTTAAGATAGTGATAGATGCCATTCTACAGAATGCGTTTTTTCCCAGCTTATAATAAAAAAAATTCTCTGAGTTGAGAAAGCATATTGTATCTGAAACCTAGCCAACCACAGCTGACATCCTCACTAAAGGTCAACTGGTGTTGAGTGATGCAGGATGGGTACAGATGGAATGACTGGAGAGTATAGAATCTAGCTCTGTGAGATTTTCATCTTCCTCAGAACACCTTAGATATGTTAGCATGTGAATAGAGAGGTGCACCCAAAAATGGAAGAAATGTGTAAGTATTAATTCAAGCCTCTGCTTTACGACTTCCCATTGGCTCAAACCAGGTCACTTAGTGGGCTCATACCCAGAGTAAAGGTTACTTAGGCAAAAGGTGCAGATGCAGGCACAGATGGAGTCATTATCACAACCTATCATGTAAGCTAAACTAATTGCATTTATTTCCATAAATTACATCTGGCATTTCTACTAGTTTTTTTATTTTCTACTGAGAAGTTCATCCTAATAACTACCTTGAACACACACACACACACACACACACATGACTTTAACTTTCTTCTTAGTTTCATTTCTGCTTATATTGTACTTTGTGCTGATATAGTTCATTAGCTAAAATATTCATTTTTGTAGAGACTGAGCAAAAGGATAGCAGTCTTTTAAATAGAAATATCATACAGTATGGCCTTTGTGGTCAGTATACAAGACAAATATCCACATGATATTTATCAAATAAAATTGATGTATGTCGACATTTTATTTACACGCATATGTTGGAAGAAAGCCACATATTTTAAAAATAAAAATGAGCTGATTATTCTACAAACATTGCAGTTGCCTGTTATAATGAAATTGTGTGTTAAGTGTCACTCTTAAAGCAATGGAGATGACATTTGCATATCAGTTTAATTGCTTTGGATTAAACATTGAAAGATGAGAGCCAAGAGAGCTTATTAAGCTGAAATGAGGGCAAGTGACAAAAAAAGTGATATTATGTCAACACTACATCTGGAAGTCTGTTGTTATTTCCATTTTAAATTCTAAATTGCAGTGATTCTAAAAAATTATCATCAAATGCCATACAGTTTTGAAATATAGTGCAAAAATTAAAATGGTTAATGTATCAATTGTGCTTGATAAATACAATTTGATTTGAAAGCCACACTAGGGTTTTCCCTACTTTGGTAAATTTATTTCTTCTTAATGTACTAGATTGTAAGGTTTTGAAAGCTTTTCAAAAACATTATGTCTCATTTACTGCTGTATCTTCAGGACTTTGACATAGTGTATCCTGTAATAGGTGCTCAATAAATATTTGTGAATAAATGAGTCAATGCAAAGTATGGCAACACCTTCAAAGTTACTGTAAAACACTCTAAGTGAATTCCTGGGTACTGCTGGTTTTGGTTGGTGCCTGAAAATGTTTCCACAGCTCCCTACCACTCAGAAGCACTGTGTGCTCACTCTTCTTCTTTGCTTGGGGGAAATCATCAGTCATTATTAAATATATAAATTCCTGTAATGATCTACTTTGAAGTAGGCTATGTGGGCTTTGGCATGTGTGAAGCAACTTGATTCGCAATTCTGAGGGTTTCCTGCAGGGGTGTTTGATTTATTTGAGACTCCGGTCAGAAACCACCATTTGTTTGCTGTGACCACAGCATCAGAAAACTGATGACTCATCATTACCCAATGATAATGCAGACCTCTTTCATTTGCATTAGAGAATTTGCATCACTTCCAGGTATTCCCTATTGCTCAATGGAGTGATTTCATGTTTTGCCAGATAGACTATATTGTATTAGATCATCTAAAACATAGCCTTTACATTTGTATAAATTAACTCCTCCATTGCATTCATATTGGGAAGTTTATTTTATGGAATATCTAAGCATCTTACAAACATTATCTTCTTAATCCTTATTAACAACTGTGTGGAAAAAGTTCTATGAAATATCTTCATTTTGCAGACAAGAAAACTGAGGCACGGGAAGGTTAAGTGGCATACCAACAGTATATGGAAGAGCCAGGTTTTGAAATTAGACAGTTTGGTTCCAGAGGGTGTGTTCTTAACCACCGTGCTGTGAGTAAACAGGTGATTGAGGTTCCTCTAAGGTCCCTGGAAATGAAGTATTTTGTATGCCACATCTATTTCATTGTTGTTTTTAGCTTTTAATCATAGTACAAAAAAAAAGTAACATAAAATTTACCATCTTAACTTTTTAAGTATAGAGTTTCAATAGTGTTAAGTACATTCACATTATTTTGCAACAGATCTTTAGAACTTCATCTTGAGTTTTAAAAATTCTATACCCATTGAACAACTTCTCATATCCCCTGTCATACCTATTTTTAAGTACTATCATCCCAAACATGCACCTCAATCTGATGAAAAGCCATCATACTATTATCACTTCAAATATTAATAAAGGAGAATTAATTTTATTTGCATAGATTAGTATATGCCCAGAATTCAAAATTTAGAAAAAATACAAATGCAGAAGAAATGGAGTTGTATTAATCCGTTCTCACATTGCTATAAAGAAATGCCTGAGACTGAGTCATTTATAAAGAAAAGGGGTTTAACTGGCTCATGATTCTGCCGGCTGGACAGGAAGCATAGTAGCTTCTGCATTTCAGGAGGCCTCAGGAAACTTATAATCATGGCAGAAGGTGAAGGGAAAGCAGGCAAGTCTCATATGCAGAGCAGAAGCGAGCAGGGGAGTGCCACACACTTTTAAATGATGAGATCTTGTGAGAACTCTATCACTAGAACAACACCAAGGGGATGCTGCTAACCATTCATGACGGACTTACCCCATGATCCAATCACTTCTCACCAGGCCCCACCTCCAACATTGGGGATTATAAGATGACATGAGATTTGGGTGGGGACAAAGATCCAAGCCATATCAGTAGTGATTTGAAATAAAAAGAAATGTCTTAGTGATTTGTCTTCCTCTTGTTTCTCAGTTTGGCCTTGGATATTTGCAGAAGAAAATTTTTCTAATATAGTTTATCTTAATGACCTGTTCCTAAATCATGACTTCAGAAATATATTTTTAGTTAAAAGCCAAGAAAACAAAAAAGTTACATTTAATTTGCTTGTTTCTTAGACACATAAGTTTTATTTTATCTTCTGCATAAAAAGAAATTCTATTCAACCATTGATAAAAGCAGAAAGTACAGTTGGCCTTTATGGGTTTTGCATCCATGGATTCAATCAAGAACAGATTGAAAATATTTGGGACCAGGCATGGTGGCTCACGCCTGTAATCCCAGCACTTTGGAAGGCTGCGGTGAGCAGATCACTTGAGGCCAGGATTTCGAGACCAACCTGTCCAACATGGTGAAACCCTGTCTCTACTAAAAATACAAAAAAAAAAATTTAGCTGGGCATGATGGTGGGCACCTGTAATCCCAGCTATTCGGGAGGAGGGTGAGGCAGGAGAATTGCTTGAACCCGGGAGGTGGATGTTGCAGTGAGCCAAGATTGTGCCACTGTACTCCATCCTGGCTATAGAGCAAGACTCCATCTCAAAAAAAAAAAAAAAGAAAAAGAAAAAGAAAATATTTAGAAAAAAATTGTGTATGTACTGAACACGTATAGATATTTTTCTTGTCTTTATTCCCTAAACAAAACAGCATAACAACTATTTACACAGTTGGATTAGGTATTGTAAGTACATACATTAGATTAGGTATTGTAAGTAATCCAGAAATTACTTAAAGAATACAGGAGGATATGCATAAGTTATATGCAAATACTATGCCATTTTATATCAGGGACTTGAACATCTGTGGATTTTAGTGTCCACAGGGAACTAATTCCCCACAGATAACAGGGATGATGGTATAGACTTTTATATATGTATACATATTCAAAATTCTGTCTAAACGTTAGATAGAATTTTAATCAGTCAGGTAAAAAGTACTAATTTCATATAAATGCACTCAAAATTATACAATCTACGTTGAAGAAAATAAAAAGGCCTGAAAAAGATATTTATTTTAATACATATTTTCAATTCTTAATTTTCTTTGTGTTTACCATCATATTTACTTCTCAAAAATAGCCCTATAAAATTGTTTGAAATGTGCTGTAATAAAGGATGCTAGGAAAATAGACTTAGATGGGTGGTGCTCAGGCAGAGAGGTGAAAGGAGTTCCTGGGTAAGGGTCTTCATCTACACTCAGAAGTGAGGGAGAGCATGACATATAGATAGCACCAATAGTTACAAATGTTCACAGCCCTAGATTTGTGAATATGGAAGTGGTAGGAGACAGGGAGGAGAGATAGGCCAAATCTGGATCAAGAAAGATTTCCTATAGGCAAACAAATTAATTTTAACTTGATTTCACATATTATAGAAATGAAAGGAAGAGGCCAGGCACATTGGCTCATGCCTGTAATCCCAGCATTTTGGGAAGCCAAGGAGGGTGGATCGCTTGATGCCAGGTGTTTTAGACTAGCCTGGCCAACTTGGTGAAACCCCGTCTCTAGTAAAAACACAAAAAAATTAGCTGGGCATGGTGGTACATGCTATTTGGGGGTTGAAGTAGGAGGATCGCTTGAGCCCGGGAAGTCAAGTCTGCAGTGAGCCAAGATCGTGCCACTGCACTCCAGTCTGGGTGACCAAGTGAGACCCTGTCTCAAAAAACAAATAAATTAATTAATTAAATAAAGGAAGAAACAGAGAAAATACTTTTTTAAAAAAGAAAGAAATGGCTCGGTGCAGTGTCTCTCACACCTTGTAATCCCAGCACTTTGGGAGGCCGAGGTGGGTGGATCACTTCAGGTCAGGAGTTCAAGACCAGCCTACCAACAAGGTGAAACCCCATCTCTACTAAAAATACAAAAATTATCTGGGTGTGGTGGTACACACCTGTAATCCCAGCTACTTGGGGGGCTGAAGCAGGAGAATCGCTTAAACCCGGGAGGTGGAGGTTGCAGTGAGCCAATTCTGAGCCACTGCACTCCACACTCCAGCCTGTGTGACAGAGTAAGACTCTGTCTCAAAAAAAAAAAAAAAAAGGAAAAGGAAATGCAAGGAAGGATATTATTTATTCAATCAAAGGATTGTGTCATAGTTAGAAATGACACAGATGAAATACTTTATCATAAATCCCTTTGCTAGTGTTAGGAACCATTCTGCTTCCAACTTCATAATATTCTTACCTTAGGTTGAGGGTTGATCAACTATTAAGAAAGAAGTCTGAGAATGTTTCTAAGGACCCCTTCTATGTCCACGAGTCAGAGTAGAAGTGGTTTGGGATAATCCCATGCTGATAGATTTTGTGTTTTTAAAAATTACTTGGTAATTATTTTGTCAATTATTCTAGCACCAAACATTAAAGGTTCTGACCGTCTCAAGGAAGTGATCGATGAAATTTGCAAATGCTACAGAGAAGATGATTACCAGTCATCCACAGGGATGATTCAAATAGCAAATATCATTATGATAAAAACAAAATTTTCCACAAAAATAACTATTTAACAAGCACATTTTTTCTGATATTTTTGATAGGTCATTTTTTAAAGTCACCTTCGATTCCAGAAATTCAAGAAGATAACATTTTTGAGTAATATGTATCTTTATACTTACATATCAAATATTTTTAAAGCATACATACACATGTATGAATTTATTCAAGTGTTTTTCAGGGGGAAAAGAGCTTGATCTAGTGATATAGTTTATTAACTTACTCTGTTATCAACATATGTTGTTTAGGAGCTGTGGAAATCATGTGTAATTAGCAAATATAATCAAAGTTATTTTATATCATAATTATTTATTCTTCCCCTGTAATTCCCTGTTGTAACTTGTTTGTTTAGTCAGTTCATCTAAACTTGTCATTTTTCATTCATTTGTCCAGTATAAGCCAAGAAACTTTTACCTTTTTTCTCTCGATTATAATCTTGTCTGATGAGGACAAAATAATTGAGACAAGAACAGAAGAGCAAGATGAATGGCAGAGAGCAGGTGCATTCGTATATTATCAAGTGTTTGCAAAATAATAAGCACCACATGAATAATGCATTTGAAGAATATTGTCTGGCAAATAATATTAAGAGTCATATATCCACATCACCCCACAATTACTGAGGAATGAAAAACAAAGTATCTAATGCCTCTGGTTTTTTCAGACACAGAGAGAATCACCATATAGAGCTTCTAGATAGAGCAAAAGGGCTTCTATTTATTTATATTTATATTTATTTATTTATTTATTTATTTGAGATGAAGTTTCGCTCTGTCACCCATGCTGGAGTGCAGTGGTGAAATCTTGGCTCACTGCAAGCTCTGTCTCTCGGCTTCAAGCAATTCTCCTGCCCCAGCCTCCCAAGTAGCTGTGACTACAGGTGCCCACCATCATGCCAGGCAAATTTTTGTATTTTTAGTAGACGGGGTTTCACCTTATTGGCCAGGCTGGTCTCGAACTCCTGATTTCGGGTGATATGCCCACCTTTGCCACCCAAAGTGCTGGGATTATAGGCGTGAACCACCATGCTCAGCACCACTTACTAATAGAAGACTTAAAATTTAAATATATATCTTTATACAAATGTATACATCTATATTTTATCCTATTTATATGTATTATTTATATATTCGTATTTACTACATATATGTGTGTATATATAATGCAGTTGGCCCTCTGTATCTGTGGGTTCTGCCATTGCAGATTCAACCAGCTACATATGGAAAATATTAATAAAAAGGATGATTATGTTTGTACTGAACATGTACAGTCTTTTTTCTTGTTATACTTCATGAAACAATACAGCGTAACAAGTATTTACATAGGATTTATATTGTGTTAGGTATTGTAAGTAATCTAGAGATGATTTAAAGTACACTGGAGGATGTGTTTAAGTTATATGCAGAGACTGTGCTATTTTTTATATATTTTATATGTTTGCATTCCTGGGAAGGTAAAATACTGACACAATTTAAAAAATGAAGGGAAAACTCAGAAATGCTTTGATCTAATGCTTGTGTGTGTGTGTGTGTTTCTGTTTTGTTTTGTTTTGCTTTGTTTTTTTGAGACAAGGTCCTGCTTTGCCCACCAGGCTGGAGTGCAGTGGCGCAACCATGGCTCCCTGCAGCCTCCACCTCTTGGGCTCAAGCAATCTTCCCACCTAAGACTGTTGAGTAGCTGGGACCACAGGTATCTGCCACCGTGCTCAGCTAAGATTTTTTGTTTTGGGTTTTTGTTTGTTTGTTTTTCTTTCTTTTTTTTTTTTTTTTCTTTTTTTTTTTTTGCAGAGACAGTGTCTCCCTAGGTTGCCCAGGCTGGTTTCGAACTCCTGGGCTCAAGTGGTCCTCCCACATTAGCCTCCCAAATTGCTGGAATGACATGTGTGAGCCACCATGCCCAGCCTCTGTGTGTGTGTGTGTGTGTGTGTGTGTGTGTGTGTGTGTTGAAAGAGAGAAAACGTTAAGACTAAGGATTTTAGAGTGGTTGATATTCCTCTCTTCATTTTGCCTTTTGATTGTCTTGCTATACGACCACTCCTTGGAGGTAGCTGAGCTGTCTGTGTTGCTAGTGTTGCTGCAGCCACTGGCTGCTGCAAGAATCTCAACTGTTCTATCTTCTGTTGCTGCTGCTACTGCTGCTATTGAAAAGCAGAAGACAGTTGGGACCTCTGCTGAGGGAGGCTTTTTCAAATATTTTCTGGGCAAAACCAAACTGAGATATCATAGCTGCCTGAAGCTACACACAACTTCTGACTCCAGTGAGATTAATGAGAACAGCTTTCTGAGTCCTTCAGGACTGTTCTTGACTGCTTGAACCTGCCGAACCCTGAGGCCTTGGCTGTGGAGCACGAGAAGTTGTGTGTTGCTGAAAGCATTGTTGCAGAATCAACTGATAGAGTGGCAGAAACAGCAGCACGTGCTGCTGGATGTTCAAAATGAGGGAACCAAGTGGAAGCTGGAGTAGAGTTAAGGGCCTGAGACCTGAGGTACTTTTTAAAACAATGCTAAACACACCTGATTGAAAAGGTGCCTGCATTCTATTGGACTGGGTTGTGCATTTGGTAGCATACCTCCTGAGGACTGGGGGGCCACTCCCTTTGATTCTCGAAGGAATTGAGTCACTAGCAGTACAGCCCAGCATGGGGTTTGAACCACTCCCCAAAGCCCAGGCTCCGCAGACTGGGCCCACTACATTGGTGCCTATCTGGACAGTAGAGGTTGCCATTACCTGGGAGACTGGGATTGTTTTTGAGGAGTTGGAGGAGACCAGGCAATGTGGGGGAAACTGACCCCATGATTCAAGTATCTCCACCTGGCCCCACCTTTGACACGTGCAGATTATTACAATTCAAGGGGATTATTACAATTCCAGATTTGGGCGGGAACACAGCGAAATCATATCACTTACCTCAGGAGAAAGTGGACAGTGAGACAGCTCCAGACCCTAATACAGACAAGATGTAGAATATCTCTTGCAGCATTATTTCATTGAGCCTGTATTCACCTGTTGTTTTTTATAGGCTGATCATTTCAGAAATTCTCCCTACCTCAGACTCCTTGTCATGTGCTCCTTATTTCTTCCCTGTGTCTCCTGCGTTTGGCTAGTTTATGTCGTATAGGTTGTTGTTTGTCCTTTTTTATTTAGAGTTTTAAAAATTTCTGATTCATGCTGTCTTTCCAACTTTGCAATGGCTTATTTAAGTATAACATCTATTTAAAAACAATTAAAATCATTTCCTGTGTTGGCAGCATTCAAAATCTGCTCTTCTAGCTATTTGAAAATATACAATAAATTATTTTTAATTATACTTATTCTGTAGTACAATAGATCACTAGAACTTATTTCTCCTCTCTATCTAAATGTACTTTTTTTTTTTGAGACAGAGTCTTACTCTGTCGCCCAGGCTGGAGTGCAGAGGCGCAATCTTGGCTCACTGCAAACTCCGTCTCCCAGGTTTAAGGGATTCTCCTGTCTCAGCCTCCCGAGTAGCTGGAATTACAGGAGCCTGACACTATGCCCAGCTAATCTTTTGTATCTTTAGTAGAGACGTGGTTTCATCACAATGGCCAGGCTGGTCTCAAACTCCTGATTTCAGGTGATCCACCCGCCTCAGCCTCCCAAAGTGCTGGGATTGCAAGTGTGAGCCACTGTGCCTGGCCCTAAATGTACTTTTTAAAAAACTAAACTTAGATACAGGGGGTGCATGTGCATATTTATTACATGGGTATATTGTGTGATGCTATGATTTGAGGTATGGATCCCCTCACCCACATAAGTGAGCATAGTACCCAATAGGTAGTTTTTCAAAGCACACCCTCTCCTTCCCTTTCCCTTGAGTAATCCACAGTGTCTGTTGTTCCCATGTTTATGTCCATGTGTGCTCAATATTTAGCTCCCACTTATAAATGAGAACATTTGGTATTTGATTTTCTGTTTCTTCATTAGTTCGCTTAGGATATTAGCCTCTAGCTGCATCCGTGCTGCTACAAAAGACATGATTTCATTCTTTTCAATGGCTGCATAGTATTCCGTGGTGCATATGTACCCATTTTCTTTTTTTTTTTTTTTTTTTTTTTTGAGACAGAGTCTCGCTCTGTCGCCCAGGCTGGAGTGCAGTGGCGCGATCTCGGCTCACTGCAAGCTCCGCCTCCCGGGTTCACGCCATTCTCCTGCCTCAGCCTCCCGAGTAGCTGGGACTACAGGCGCCCACAACCGCGCCCGGCTAATTTTTTGTATTTTTAGTAGAGACGGGGTTTCACCGTGGTCTCGATCTCCTGACCTTGTGATCCGCCCGCCTCGGCCTCCCAAAGTGCTGGGATTACAGGCGTGAGCCACCGCGCCCGGCTGTACCCATTTTCTTTATCCAATCCACCACTGATGGGCACCTAAGTTGATTCCACATCTTTACTATTGTGAATAGCATGGTGATGAACATATAAGAGCATGTCTCTTTTTGGTAGAATGATTTATTTTCCTTTGGGTATATACCAAATAATGAGATTGATGGATTGAATGGTAGCTCTGTTTTATGTTCTTTGAGAAATCTCCAAGCTGCTTTCCACAGCAGCTAAACTAATTTACATTCCCACCGAAAGTGCGTAAGACTTCTCTTTTCTCCAGAGCCTCATCAACATGTTATTTTTTGACATTTTAATAACAGCCATTCTGACTGGTGTGAGGTGGTATTTCACTGTGGCTTTGATTTGCATTTCTCCAATAATTAGTGCTGATGAGCATTTATTCATGTTTGTTGGTTGCTTGTACGTCTTCCTTTGAGAAATGTCTGTTCATATCCTTTGCCCATGTTTAATTGAGTTGTTTGTTTTTTGCTTATTGATTTAAGTTTCTTATAGATTCTGAATATTAGACTTTCATCAAATGCATAGTTGTAAATATTTTCTCATTCTCTAGGTTGTCTGTTTATTCTGTTGTTAGTTTATGTTGCTGTGCAAAGCTCTTTAATTAGGTCCCACTTGTCAATTTTTGGTTTGTTGTAATTGCTTTTCAAGACTTTGCCAAAAATTATTTGCCAATGCCCATGTTGAGAAGGCTGTTTCCTAGGTTTTCTTCTAGAATTTTCATAGTTTGAGGTCTTACATTTAAATATTTAATCCATCTGGGTTTAATTTTTGCATATGGTGAAAGGTAAGGGTCCAGTTTCATTATTCTGCATATGGCTAGCCAGTTATCCCAGCACCATTTATTGAATAGGAAGTCCTTTCCCCATTGCTTTTGTTTGCCCCATCAAAGATCAGATTGTTGTAGGTGTGCAGCACACATAGACCAATGGAATAGAAGAGAAAACTCAGAAATAAAATATAGTATTTTTATAGATTTCTCAAAGAACTTACAGATTTCTCAAAGAACATAAAACAGAGCTACCATTCAGTCCAGCAATCCCATTATTTGGTATACACCCAAAGGAAAACAAATCATTCTACCAATAAGACACATGCACTTATATGTTCATCATCATGCTATTCACAATAGTAAAGACATAGAATCAACTTAGGTGCCCATCACTGGTGGATTGCATGAAGAAAATGGGTACATATGCACCATGGAATACTATATTTTATTTCTGAGTTTTCTGTTCTATTCCATTGGTCTATGTGTCTTTGTTTGTACTGATACATGCTGTTTTGGTTACTTTAGCCTTATAGTATATTTCAAAGTCAGGTAGTGTGATGACTCTGTCTTTGTTCTTTTTACTTAGGATTGCTTTAGCTATTCAGTCTCTGTTTTGGCTCCACATGGATTTTAGAATAGTTTTTCTAATTCTGTGAAAAATGACACTTGTAGTTTGATAGAAATAGCATTGAGTATGCGAATTGCTTTGGGCAATATGGCTACTTTAACAATATTGATTCTTCCAGTCCATTAGCATGGAATGTTTTGCATTTATTTGTGTCATCTCTTAGTTCCTTTAGCAATGCTTTTTAGTTCTTCTTGTAGAGATCTTTCACCACTTTGGTTAAATATATTCCTAGGTATTTTTTTGTTACTACTGTAAATGGGATTATGTTGTTGATCTGATTCCCAGCTTGGATGTTATTGATGTATAGAAATGCTACTGAGTTTCGTACATTGATTTTCTATCCTGAAACTTTACTGAAGTTGTTTATCAGTTCCAGGAGCCTTTTGGCTGAGTCTTTTGGATTTTCTAGGTATAGAATTATATCATTAGAAAAGAGAGAGAGTTTGAATTCTTATTTTCCTGTTTGGATGCCTTTTGCTTCTTTCTCTTGCCTGTTTACTCTGGGCTAGGACTTCTAGTACTATATTGAATAGGAGTGGTCAGAATGGGTATCCTTGTCTTGTTACAGTTTTCATGGGGAATGGTGCCATCTTTTGCCCATTCAGTGTGATGTTGGCTATAGGTAAATATAGGTAAATGGCTCTCATTACTTTGAGGTATGTTCCTTCAATGCCTAGTTCTTTATTGTTGTTGTTGTTTTAATCATGAATAGATTTTGGATTTTATCAAAACCTTTTTCCAGTTCAGTGAGGTGATCATATGGTTTTTGTTTTTAATTATCTTTATGTGGTGAATTGGATTTATTGATTTTTGTATTTTGAAACACCTTGCATCCCAGGAACAAAGCAAACTTGATTATGGTGAGTTAACTTTTAAATTTTTCATTTTTTACAACAGTTTTTAATGTTTTGTTGTGACGAGGTCTCTTTTTTTAATTTTTAATTTTTTTGTTTTGACGAGGTCTCTTTGCTGCCCAGGGTAGTCTCAAACTCCTGGCCTCGGGCAGTCTTCCCTCCTCAGCCTCCCAAAGTCCTGTGATTAAAGGTTTAAGCCACAATGCCTGACTGAGAGAACTTTTTAATGTGCTGCTGGATACAGTTTGGTAGTATTTTGTTGAGAATTTTTACATCTATTTTCATCAGTGATATAGGCCTAAAGTTTTCTTTTTTTGTCATGTCTCTGCCTCGTTTTGGTAGTGTTATGCCTAGACTGTTTGTTCCTTAAAGAAGACCACCAGAGTCCAGAGTCAAAGCCAAGTGGCAAGGATCTTTACTACAAGTTCGAACTTGGTCCCTCCTTACACAGTATACAAGAGGGCCCTGAACAATGCGAGCGTTTGCTTTTTATAGCCCGAAAGTTGCAGGGGAACAAAGAAATTCTTTTGGCTCCTGCGCTTTCAGTAACCTTGAACGGCTGTCTCCTTATCGGAGACTTTCCAGGTGGTGTTTATACTGGGCTCAGGGAGTTTGAGAGATATATGGTGGTGGGATGGGAGGATGGGATGTGTCTGTGCTAGGCTCAGGGAGTTTTGAGCCCGGGGCTGAGGAATGTGCCCAGCTCTTTTCATTAGCAGGCTGATGCTACCTTCATAACCTTCATAGAATGAGTTAGGGAGGAGACCTTCCTCCTTGACTTTTTGAAATAGTTCTAGTAAGATTGGTACCAGTTCTTCTTTCTATATCTGGTAAAATTTGACTGTGAATCCATCTGATCCAGGACTTTTTCTGGTGGGTCGCTGTTTTTTTTTTTTTTTTTTTTTTTTTTTTTTTTTTTTTTTTTTTTTTTTCCTGATTCAATTTCAGAAGTTGGTATTTGTCTATTCAGGGTTTAATCTCTTCTTGATTCAGTCTTGGGAGATTGTGTGTTTTCAGGAATTTATCCATTTCCTCTAGATTTTCTAATTTGTTTGCATAGAGTTGTTCATAGTAGTCTCTGAGGATCTTTTATATTTCTGTGGAGTTAGTTGTAATGTCATCTTTGTCATTTCTGATTGTACTTATTTGGGTCTTCTGTTTTTTTTCTTTGTTAATTAAACTAGTGGTCTATCAATCTTGTTTATTCTTTCAAAAAAGTAACTCAGTTTTATTGATCTATTGAATGGATTTTTGCATCTTAGTTTCATACAGTTTTCTCTAATTTTAGTTATTTATTTTCTTCTGCTAGTTTTAGGGTTGGTTTGTTCTTTTATTTCCTAGTTCATTTAGGTACAAAGTTAGATTGTTAATTTGAGATCTTTCTAACTTCTTGATGAAGGTGTTTATCACTATAAACTTTCCTCTTAACACTGCTTTAGCTGCATTCTGGAGATTTTGATACGATATATCCCGATTTTCATTAATTTCAAAATATATTTTGGTTTCTGCCTTCATTACAATGTTCATCCAGGAATTATTCACGGGTAAGTTGTTTAATTTTTGTGTATTTGTAGAGTTTTTTTTTTTTAGAAAGTGTCTCATTCCATTGATCAGGCTGGAGTGCAGTGGCATGATCATGGCTCACTGCAGCCTCAATCTCCCCAGGCTCGGGTGAACCTCACACCCCGGCCACCCAAATAGCTGGAACTACAGGTGCACACCAGCATTGCTGACTAATTGTTTTGCATTTTTTGTAGAGATGGGGTTTCACCATGTCACCCAGGCTGTTCTTGAACTCCTGGGCTCAACCATTCCACCCACTTTGGCCTCCGAAAGTGCTAGGATTATAGGTGTCAGCCACTGTGCCCTGCTTATTTGTGTAGTTTTGAGAGACCTTCTTGATACTGATTTCTATTTTTATTGTACTGTGGTCTGAGGGTGTGCTTGACATGATGTTGATTGCTTTGAATTTACTGAGACTTGCTTTATGACTAAGCATGTGGTTTATCTTAGAATATGCTTCATGTATAGATGAGAAGAATGTATAATCTATGGTTGTTGGATGGAGTGTTCTGTAGATGTCTATTAGGTTCAATTGGTTGAGTGTGAAGTATAAGCCTTGATGATCTGTTTATCACCCTGCTGTCAGTGGGTATTGACATCTCCCATTACCATTGTGTAGCTGTCTCAGTCTTTCTGTAGGTCAAGAAGAACATGTTTTATGAATATGGGTGCTCCAATGTTGGGTGCATATATATTAAGGGTAATTAAGGCTTCTTGTTGGAGTGTAACTGTTATCATTATGTAATGCCCTTCTTTGTTCTTCTTTATTGTTATTGGTTTACAATCTGTTTTATCTAATATAAGAATGATGACTCCCACTCTCTTTTGTTTTCTGTTTGCATGGTAGCTCTTTCTCAATCCCTTTACTTTGAGTCTGTGGGTGTCATTATAATAAAGATGGGTCTCCTGAAAACGGAAGATGATTGAGTCTTTTATTTGTATCCAGCTTGCCACTCCATGTCTTTTAAGTGGGACATTTAGCCTATTTACATTTGGGGTTAGTATTGATAGATGAGATTTTGATCCTGTCATCATGTTGTTAGCTGGTTATTATGTAGACCTGATGGCATAGTTGCTTTTTAGTGTCTGTGGGCTATATACTTAAGTGTGTTTTTTGTCGTAGCAAGTGTTGTTCTTTCCATTTCATGTTTAGCAGTCCCTTAATGACCTCTTATGAGGCATTGACCTTTGTGAATCTGATGAGTATGTGCCTTGGGGATGGTCATCTTGTATAGTATGTAGCTGGAGTTCCTTGTATTTCCTGAATTTACATGTCAACTTCTCTAGTGAGATTAAGAAATTTTTTGTGGACTATATCCTCAAATATATTTTTAAGCTACTTATTCTCTTTCCTTCTCTCTCAGGAATGCCATATGGTTCATAGATTTGGCCACTGCACATAATCCCCTATTTCTTTGAGGTGGTTTTTTTTTTCATTTTTAAAATGATTATTTTTTCTTTATTTTTGTCTGATTGGGTTGATTCAAAGATCAAGTCTTTGAGCTCTGAGATTCTTTTCTCAGTTTAGTCTATTCTGCTAGTAATACTTCTGAGTTTATTATAAAATTCATCTAGTAATTTTTCAGCTCTAGAAGTTGAGTGTGATTTTTTCTTAAAACGGTTATTTTATCTTTCAGTTCTTGCATGATTTTGCTTGATTCATTGGATTCCTTGGATTGAGTTTCAACTGTCTCCTGAATCTCAATGAGCTTCCTTGCCAGCTAGGTTCTGAATTTTATGTCTGTCATTTTAGTCATGTCAGACTGTTTAAGAAGCATTGCTGGGGAGCTGGTTTGCTCATTTGGAAGTAAGAGGATACTCTGGCTTTTTAAGTTGCCACAGTTATTGCACTGATTCTTTCTCATCTGGGAGGACTAGTGTTCTTCCGTCTGTGGTGTAAGTTAGGTATAGTTGGTTGTCTTTGTTTCTGCGTGTTTTCTGAGGGTCAAGGCTCTGCATAGTGTCTTTATATATGGCTCAATTCTTGCCCATGGTTTGTTTCACAGGGGGATATATTCGGAAAATATTTTTGGTGCTGCAGTTTGGGCTGCAATTCTGTAGATGGTATATGGGAATAATGGTCAGTAGATAGGCTCTTACTCAGCTGTGCAGCTCCTGTGTATTTCCTTGCATTTGCAGTCATGCTCTGTGGTGTAGGGGGAAGTGATGTCTTCCTCACCAGGCCTGCTCCTGGGTCTTAGGAAACCCCTCTGAATGTGTCTCCCTTGGGCAGAGGCCATAACATGGAGATAGGCTACTCCCTTTCTCGACTGGCCATGCAGAGGGAGGCATGCCTCGCTCCCATGCCAGTCCATGATCCCATGTGTTTCACCCCTGTCAGTGCTGTGAGAGTGGGCTCCTCCCCCACTAGAGTGTCGCATACAGATCTCAGTGTAGCATTCCCAAACTGTGCAGCACAGCCCTGGGGCACCAGGACTGGCTCGCAGCTCCATCCTCTTGACATTCGGGTTGGGTTCTGGGTGCACTGGGAAGTCTGAAGTGCTTCCAGGCTGCTGGGAACATACTCAGGTGGAGCAAAGCATCCAGGCTGGACAGCATAGGCTGTGCCATGGACACATTCCTGTGTGGGGAAGGGGGGTACCCAGGCAGAGGCTCTGGGAAGGGCTTGTGGGCAGGAGAGCCTGCAAAGTAGACATACCCTAGTCCTGCAGGAAAGCCAGCCCTCCTTTCTCCTGGCCTGGCAGTCAGTTGGGTCTAGAGATTCTCAGAGGAAAATGGGGAGCCCTGTGGTTTGGGCACCTACCTAAGGTCATGCCCTGCTGCAGCTCTTCCACGCAGAAAGGCTCCTGGCTTTGCACTGGCTGAAGCCTTATCTCTGCCTACTCTCTGGGTAGATTCCCCTGTCAGCTCAAATGTCTACAGGAATCCCCTGTAGCTAGGATCCCAGAGGTTCACAGTGAGAGTGGGCAGTCCCACAGTTTCTTTACTCACCCCTTTCCCAGGAGCCATTTGGAGCCGAACACTAGCCGTAATGTTCAGGTACCCTGTACACGGTTCCCAGATTTCTCTCTCTTCAGCCTCAGTGCCTGCATCACATTTCCATCCACTCTTGGCATTTTTCTCTTCAAAGATATATTCAAATTATGTTGCTTTACTTAACATTTTGGTCCCTCTTGGTGGGAACAGTGCTTTCTAGCTGTGTCTGGTAAGCCATCTTGTCCCACTTCCTCATTGTATTTTTTTATCTGTTAACCATCCTTTGGCTATCCCTCTCCCTTCCCTACCCTTCCCTGCCTCTGGTCACCACTATTCTACTCTTTACTTCTATGAGATGTATTTTTTAGCTTCCAAATGTGAGTGAGACAAATATAAGTGATATTTGTCTTTCCGTGCCTGACCTATTTCACTTAATGTACTCCAGGCTCATTCATGTTACCATGAATGACAGAATTTTGTTCTAAAAGACCATTCTTTTTTTTTTTTTTTTTTTCCTACTAGATTACTGAAGATCAGAACATTTCATAGCTTATCATGTTAGCTAATAGTGTGGGGAAACAGACACCCTGAAATACTGTTGAGGGTTTATTTTATGTTATTTTGTTTGTTTTTGAGATGCAGTTTTGCTCTTGTTGCCCAGGCTGGAGTGCAATGACATGATCTCGGCTCACCACAACCTCCGCCTCCCGGGTTCAAGTGATTCTTCTGCCTCAGCCTCCCGAGTAGCTGGGATTACTGGCATGCGTCGCCATGCACTGCTAATTTTGTATTTTTAGTAGAGATGGGGTATCTCCATGTTGGTAAGGCTGGTCTCGAACTCCTGACCTCAGGTAATCCACCCACCTCAGCCTCCCAAAGTGCTGGGATTACAGGTGTGAGCCACTGCACCTAGCCATTGTTGAGTGCTTTTATTAGTCCAATTCCTATGGATAACAAACTAGGAATAGGATTTGCCTTCAGGTTTTTTAGGGTGGCTGGGGTGCGTAAATGGGAATTTCTCACCACTGGCCTATAGTCTCATTAAAAAATCTACTACTTTTTAAACCTTTTAAAAATAATGTGTACACCACCTGCACCCAGTGTTACTCATCAGTGGGGCAGCACTACTACAGTCCAAGTATCACTTGGTAACATGAGAGCACTCAAGAGGAAATGGATAGCAAGGACAAAATCCTAGGAAAATTCTAGCATTTATAAAGAAAGAAGAGAATGAATAGAGGCACAGAACAATCAGGAATAGGCTTACTAATAAAATTTCAAGAAGAATGGGAGTAAATAGTATTAAATGCCATAGAGTGCTCAAGCCAGATAACTGTTGAGCCAGTGAAACTATTGAAACCATGTAATTGTTGAAAATTAGGTTTTTGATAGCCTTAGTAACAACATTTTCTGAGAATTAGTGGAGAAAAATCAGAACATAGTAGAAACACAGATAAGTCTGTGTTGAGAAAGTAAAGAGGGTAGCTTAGACTACCCTGAAGAGTTGTTATTAATTTTTAGAAAGAAGTAAGTTACAGGTTGAAATAGAGGACACACACATGCATACAAAAAAATTAATAGCTTTATATAAAATCTCTCAAAAATGCAATAATAGACCAGGTAAATACAGCATAAATAATGATGTCATCAATAATGTAATTTTTAAATTTTTGGAAGTGACATAAGCTTTCATGGAGATTTTTATGTGATAAATGAAAAAGTAACATACCCAAAGCCACTATTCAAATTAATGAGTCGGCTGGGTGAGATAGCACATCCCTATAACCCTAGCACTTTGGGAGGCCGAAGTGGGAGGATTGCTGGATCCCTGGAATTAGAGACCAGCCTGAGCAACAGAGGGAGACCTCATCTCTACAAAAAATAAAATTTAAAAAAATTTAGCTGGACATGCTGGCATGCACCTGTAGTCCCAGCTACTCGGGACACTGAGGCAGGAGGATCTCTTGAGCCCAGGAGTTCAATAACAGTCTGGCTGACCTGGAGAGACACTGCCTCTACAGAAAATAAAAAAACTTATCCAGATGTGGTGGCACATTCCTGCAGTCCCAACTACTCAGGAGACTGACACAGGAGGTTCGCTTGAACCCAGAAGGTCGAGGCTATAGTGACCATGATTGTGCCACTGTACTCCGGCCTGGGTGACAGAGCAAGACTGGTACCAAATATATATATATTTACTCACCTTATGTGCTTTGTACATTATAGACATAATAAATGGTAGATAATGACATCAGTAACTACAAAGTGAAATTATACAGCAATACTTCATATAATTTTGATTCCAAATAAATCCATATTAGTGAAAGAAAGCCAGAAGCATTGTAATAGCTTTTGTAAATTAGCCACCAAGGTAGTCAGTTACAGTTGTATTTAATAGGCTAGTGAACATAAGGGTTTTGAGAGTGGGCATGATTACAATGCTGTTGCATAAATTGGAGCTTTAGGAAAGCACCGAAGGAAATGATGTCTAGTTAATCATTGAGATATTCTTCATATGCATGTGATAAATAATTTCGGAAAACTTGACATTTAGATAAGACTGAATATAATTGGGTAAAACGGCAATAATACATACGTGTTCTCTATTTTCTTGCTATTATCATAATGTACTTTTAAGGAAGAGGCAGATATTTTAACTGAAAATCATGGACACAGTAAAGCCATTTCAATTTTTTGTTACAGTTGTTTCCTATGAGAAGAACATGAGAAATAATCTTATAGTATTGACAGAAAAGGAGTTTTGACAGCTGACTGTTGCAAAACCTCCAGTGTCATTATTCCACCTCCCCTACGGCTAGGGAATCAGTGTTTTTCATATGACCTATACTTCTAAAAATAGTGAATTTCAAAATGTCTGTTCCATGTATACAGTTGTTGACATCCACAGATATTTAGCTATCTAGTCCTAGAATCCCCTTGGTGTTTCATCCGTCTGAAACTCAGAAAAGAGAGCAGAGCTAATAACAGATAAGCCCTCATTGCTGCTTTATTTATTTATTCATTCATTCATTCATTCATTCATTCATTCATGTATTTATGTATTTATCTCTGTACTGCTGCATCTAGGAATGCCTTCCACTTGATGCCTCTGTCAACTGCAGCTCTTTCAGGCAATACTATGAGACAAGATTAACTGAATTTCAAATGTATGAGACTTCTCTCACAGAAAGGGTGTTCTATTCATACTGAATCTTTCTATAAAAATGAAAAAGTTGGATCTGGAGAACAGAAAAAGGAAGAGAGCTGCATTCACAGTAGGATAAGGAGATTAAATAGGAAGAGTTATGTGATTTATCCCTTTTATGAGGTGCTGCTGGAAAGCAGATTAAGCTTTTTAAAAAGTGGTGACCTTGATATAAATTTCATATTTAGTCAGTGCTGATATATTTTGAATAACGAAGGGTATGTGCAACAACATTGAGCCTGAGAAGATACAAGAAATGTAGTGAAGTTGACCATAATCTGAGTCCCAGTCCATTACTGCAAATAACAGTAACAGGAATAATACCTATCGTGTAGCAGTTTGTCCATTACAAAATACATTCACACCAGGATGCTATTTACTTCTCACAATAACTCTATGAGATTAAGTATCCTTAGAGTTCTATGATCTGGTGCCGAAGTTCAAGGAAGATGTTACTTGTTCCTAGTCACACAACTTGCAAATAAATTCCTCTCCCTGTGAAAATATTCTCTTCTTATATTCACTGTCACATTTGGATAAAGATTGGACCCACTTGTGTTTTACTTCTAACACTTTTAATCATACCTCTAACATAACTCTATAGTATTACATTCTGACAACTGAAATGTAAAGTTTTTTATTTCTGTATTGTCTCTGTTGGCGTGAATCCTTAATATAATGTCATATTCTGCGCATGTTTATGTTTACAAAAACAATACAAGTCATTAGGCCATTTTCTTTTTCCAAAAATGACCAGTTATTGCCGAGTAAAGTTATTAGGTTGCTGGTATTCAAACCATTTGTTATTTTAATGAATAATAGGTAATTCAGATAAATGGCTTTCCATTCTAGTAAGAAATATCGGAAAATTGCATGAACTTGAAGTGATATTAAAATTGTATATAAAGGAATGGAAAGGAAACCAACTGTGAAATGTGTCTAAATCATATAGAATAAAAAAGTTACCTCCCCCAAAAACCTAACTCTGCTTTTAAATTCTATTAATTCACAGTTTAATTCCGCTTTTTCCTTTTTTCCTGTTTTTGGTTTTAGATACATAAATAAGAGGCTTTAATCATAGAAAGGAAGCTGGAAAAGTACCTTAACTTATTACATTTACTATGTTTGAACAGTGTTATTTGTAATATTTGCAAATGTACACCTATATAATTTATCTTTTTCTTTTACCTCATGGGAGACCTCTAGGAATTTAGATAAAATGTGGATTAAACACTTAGACTATTTGTTCCCTAAGCTACTGTATTGGCCAGGACCTAGTCAGTTAAAGCAAATTCATTCCAGATAGTTCAGTAGAAGAAATGTAACGTGGGAAACAGGATATCAGTATGCTAGAAGAGCTGAAATGACCCAGACGTTAGTGACATTAGGAAACTACTACCACCCCTATATATGAAGGGACAAAGAGAAGAAGGAAGTGGTGTTACCAGAACCCAGAAACTGAAAGGATAGATCCCCTCTTGTAAAAATTCATCACCAGTGCCATTTGTGAGGAGAAACTGGGAAATTGAGAAACTATGTATGGGATAAAGTGTTAAGGCAGATAAGACCGCCTCATGCAAGACTCTTACAATGTTATGGAGGAGAAAATATATACCAATATAAAGAAAGAAGGCAATGAAAAGACCAGTTAGTGATAACTGAGAGGATAACTATAAATATAAAACTGAGTGTATAAAAAATATGAGATGTATTCTTCTTGTGGATTATTTTTGCATTAATTTAATTGTTAAATGTTGCATTGAAATATTATCTAACTATTGAGTTTATGGAACTCCCTCATTCAACTCCCACTAGTTCCATTGGAGTAAGCCCGTGATGTTTCAAAGGACGTTCAGCTATTTTGCTTGAGCAATTGGATGGATGATGTAGTATATGTCACAAATAAATGAAGTAACTTTTTAAGATTTCAAAAAGGCATAGCAAATAGATATTTGAATATATAAATCTAGAGTTCAGAGCTGGAGATACAAATAAAGGAGACACAACATAGAAATGGAATTTAGAGTGAGAGGGTTAAATGAGATTACATAGAGGGCAATGAAATCAGATAATGCATTAAACCTTTTTGAAATGATGGCTTAAATGAAATATAATTCATATATCATATATTTCACCCACTTAAAGTATACCATTCTAATTTTTTTAAATTGTAGTAAAATACCACACAATTGATCATTTGAATCATTTTTAATTATAAAACTAGTGGCATTGATTACATTCAGAATGTTGTGCAACCATTACCACTGTCTATTTCCAAAATTTTCCATCATCTAAAATAGAAATTCTTTACCCATGGGTGCGGTGGCTCACGCCTGTAATCCCAGCACTTTGGGAGGCCGAGGTGGGTGAATCACCTTAGGTCAGGAGTTTGACACCAGCCTTACCAACATGGAGAAACTCCATCTCTACTAAAAATACAAAATTAGCTGGGCGTGGTGGCGGGCATATATAATCCCAGCTACTCGGAAGGCTGAGGCAGGAGAATCAGGAGAATCGTTTGAACCTGGGAGGCGGAGGTTGCGGCGAGCGAAGATCGTGCCATTTGCTCTCCAGCCTGGGCGACAGAGCGAGACTCCGTCTCAAAAAAAAAAAGGAAAAAAAGAAAAAGAAATTCTTTACCCATGAAACACTAACTTCCCATTCCTTCCTCCCACCAGCTCCTGGTAACCTCTACTCTACTTTCTGTTTCTATGAATTTACTTATCCTAGGAACCTCAGATAAGTTTAATCATACAATGTTTATCCTTTTGTGACTGACTGATTTCACTTAGTCTAATGTTCTCAGGTTTCATCCATGTTGTATCATGTATCAGAAAGTCATTGCTTTTTAAGGCTGAATAACATTCCTATTATATATATATATACACACACCACACTTTTTAATCTTTTGATTTGTTGATGGACATTTGAATTTTTTCTACCTTTTGGCTATTGCGAGTAATGCTGCTACGAGTATTGGTGTACGAATTTTTTTTTCAGTTATTTTGTGTGTATACCTAGGAGAGGTATTGTTGGATATTCTATATTTAACATTTTGAGGAACTGCAAAACTGTTTTCTACAGTGGCTGCACGAGTTTATATTCTACCAGTAATACACAAGGGTTCTAATTTCTCTACTCCTTGCCAATACTTGTTGTCCATCCCCCAACACACTTTTTAAAAAAAAATTTTTTTTTGATTATTATTTTTTGAGATAGAATCTCACTCTGTTGCCCAGGCTGGAGTGCAGTGGCACGATATTGGCTCACTGCAACTTCAGCCTCCCAGGTTCAAGTAATTCTTTGCCTCAGCCTCCTGAGTAGCTGGGATTACAGGCGCCCACCACCAGGCCTGGTTAATTTTTGTGTGTTTAGTAGAGACGGGGTTTCACCACCTTGGCCAGGCTGATCTTGAACTCCTGACCTCGTGATCCACCTGCCTTGGCCTCCCAAAGTGCTGGGATTATAGGTGTGAGCCACCGTGCCTGGCCTACACTTTTTATTTTCGGATAATACCCATCCCAGTGTGTGTGAGGTGGTATTGAAAGGTAAAGCTTTCTATACAATGTTTCCTCCTTTCCAAATTTGCCTCTCAGTAGGATTTAAACTCCATAAAATCAAGTACCCTGTTTATTCACTGCTTTATCCCCGGCCAGTCCAGGATATAGCCATTGCTCATTGAATGTGTTGTGCTGACTGAGTGAAATTTTTTTTTTTTCTTTTTTGAGACAAGATCTCACTCTGTCACCCAGGCTGGAGTGCAGTGGTGTGATCTTGGCTCACTGCAACCTCTGCCTCCAAGGCTCAGGTGATCCTCCCACCTCAGCCTCCCAAGTATCTGGGACTACAGGCACACACTACCACGTCTGGCTAATTTTTCTATTTTTTTGTAGAGGTGGAGTTTCGCCATGTTGCCCAGGCTGGTCTTGAACTCCTGGGCTCAAGCTATCTACCCACATGAGCCTCCCAAAGTGCTGGGATTAGAGACGTGAACCACCCTGCCCAGCCGTGAATGAATTTTAAATGCTCAGTCAGTAAGAATTGTATTCAATTCTTTAATAAATGATATCATATATTTATTCTTTTCTTATATTGCAAGGCCATTGCTGGGCGTAGTGCTTTCTTTTTGTTTTGTTTTGTTCTTATGAAACAACATCCTTTTTGAACTGGAAGTTTAAGGGATGACATGCTGCATATACATAGAATGAAATTATCTCAAACCATGACAGGGGAAGAGGAGGTGAAAAGGGGATGAAGGAGTTAAAAAATATGAAATTAGCAAGTGGTGAAGAAAGTCAAGTAAAATCTCATGTGGTGTCTTCAAATTAGAGCATCAAGCAGGTGCTATGAACATGTAATTTGAGGGAAGTGCTTGTGATTCTCTTCTTCAGGGAGCACTCTGGCTTGCGTTTCCTTTTCTCTAGACCTTTTATAGATGAAGAATATCTTGTTTGTCCAGATGCAGATAGTCTGTTCTGTTCTGTCTGTGTCTTCAGAATATGGACCCATTTCTAAATGTGCTGAGTTCAAAGACGGCACTTTTTATATGAAACTCTGATCATGAGTCTTGGTAAATATTATGAACACCTTAGAAAAAGCTGCCTTTGTAAAGCTTGGAGAACAAAAAGTGATGTGCAACTTACCGAAATGTGACTCACACATTTATCTTCCCTATCCCTTGTCTTTCACATCAAGAATGTCAACTATGGTTAGAAGAAGGCCTGTTGTGTGTAGGATGAAATAAGGAGAGCATCAGGTGATTGTGTGTAGCTATTCAGTGCAGAGCATCTTTACAACTCTATTTTAATTATTTGTGGGCATGGAAGACACATCTGTTTGCTGTATATGCTATCAAGTAATACGTGTTATTTATGGCTGGGCGCAGTGGCTCACGTCTGTACTCACAGCACTTCGGGAGGCCAAGGTGAGTAGATCTTTTGAGGTCAGGAGTTTGAGACCAGCCTAGCCAACATGGTGAAACCCTGCCTCTACTAAAAATACAAAAATTAGCCAAGCTTGGTGGCAGGCGCCTGTAGTCCCAGCTATTCGGGAGGCTGAGGCACGATAATCGCTTGAACGTAGGAGGTGGAGGTTGCAGTGAGCCGAAATCATGCCACTGCACTCCAGCCTGGGCGAAACAGCAAGACTGTGTCTGGAAAGAAAAAAAAGAAAAAGAAAGAAAAAGAAGTATGTGTTATTTCAAAACTCAAGAAAATGAAAGGTATCAAAAAACTAGTATGGTTGGGTTTAGGTGGGAATTGTTTAGAAAGGTTAAGCCAAAAAAAAAGCAGTCAGAACTTTGTAGCTATTAGATAATAGTTCATTCATTTATTTATTTAATGTATTATATATTGAGAGTACCTCCTAAATGCCTGATCCTGTACTAGGCACTTAAGGAGATCATTAGACCTTTGAAGTCTTTAGCCTCAACAGGTCATCACTGAACAAATTCCTTTATTGAATTCCTATCCATGTGTCAACAGAAACTGAAATGTTCAGAAAAGGAGAAAGAGTTTAAGAGATTAACAAAGGAAGTATTCCTGGTCCCTCAAAAAGTTAAACCATATGACCCAGCAATTCAAATTCTAGATATATACCCAAAAGAATTAAAAGCAGGGACTTAAATATTTGTACATGCATGTTCATAGCAGCATTATTCACAGTAGCTAAAATGTGAAAACAAACCCAAATGTCCAATAAGCTTATGATTGGATACATGGAAGGTGGTATATCACACAATGGGCTAATGTTCAGCCAAAAGAAAGGAATGAAGTACTGATGCATACTACAGCGTGGATGAACCCTGAAAACATTATGCTAAGTAAAAGAAGCCAGACACAAAAGGCTACATTTATATGATGACATTTATATGAAATATCCAGAATAAGCAGATCCATAGAGACAGAAAGCAGATGGGTGGTTTCCAGTTATTGTAGGGAGAGAAGAGAGAAGAGTAATTGCTAATGGGTACTAGGTTTTCTAGTTTTAGAACTAGATAGAGGTGAGCGTTTCAAAACATTATCAATGTATTAAATTCCACTTAATTATAAACTTCAAAATTGTAAATGGTTCATTTTATGTTGCATGAATTTTACCTCAGTTAAAAAATAATGTGCCTCTAAGAATTCAAACAGCATACAGCTTACTTCCATATTTTACATATTATGAGAAGTATACATATTAATAGTGGATGTAGCAAAATGAGGAAAAATACTGTAATTAAAAATTGTGATTGTGGGCCGGGCACAGTGGCTTACGCCTGTAATCGCAGCATTTTGGGAGGCCGAGGCAGGTGGATCACGAAGTCAGGAGATGGAGACCATCCTGGCTAACACGGTGAAACCCCGTCTGTACTAAAAATACAAAAAATACAAAAAAAAAAAAAAAAAATAGCCGGGCATGTTGGTGGGTGCCTGTAGTCCTAGCTACTCAGGAGGCTGAGGGAGGAGAATGGTGTGAACCCGGGAGGCAGAGGTTGCAGTGAGCCGAGATCGCGCACTGCACTCAGCCTGGGCCGACAGTTCAAGCAAGACTCCATCTCAAAAAAACAAAACAAACAAAAAAAAAATTGTGATTGTTAGGAAGCAAATAAAAATAAAAATGTTAAAACGGGGGCCAGGCGCAGTGGCTCACGCCTGTAATCCCAGCACTTTGGGAGGTCGAGGTGGGCGGATCACGAGGTCAGGAGATCAAGACCAGCCTGGCTAACACAGTGAAAGCCCGTCTCTACTAAAAATACAAAAAATTAGCTGGGCGTGGTGGCAGACGCCTATAGTCCCAGCTACTCAGGAGACTGAGGCAGGAGAATCTCCTGAACCGGGGAAGTGGAGGTAGCAGTGAGCCAAGCTTGCACCACTGCACTCCAGCCTGGGCTACAGAGCAAGACTCCGTCTCAAAAAAAAAAAAAAAGGTTAAAACGCATAAAGATCGAAGAAATCAGCCATAGGCCCTGAAGAAATTATATGTAATGTGTGTAATCTTGAACCCATGACCTGGGCCTCAGTTTCCCTCACTGACATGGTTTTTACTTCTTCTCCCTCTTATATTTTCCCTTATTCTTGGAATCTACAGAAGTGAAGTCTGAAAATGTTCATTCCCAAGAATTACTCAGACAGAGAAATACTGGACTAGAATTTTATATGCCTAGGCCTTCTCAACTCTAATATTCCAGGAATAATAGGTTAGAAAAATAAAAATAGGAAAATTGTATTGATCACTTTTTACCAAAAAAGAGAAGACAATTATCTTGAATTTACAGTTAGCGAAACACTGTAGGTGGAGTTCAATTTACCAGTTCAAGAAAATGTTTAAAAAAGAATTTCAAATGAGAAGGCAGTTAAACTGGCGTTTTTAGGTTTTAAGCATCTGCTTGATGGTCTCATTCCAATCTTTTCACCAAGGGCTGATTTCAACCAGGGTTAAATCAATAGGTCCTCCAGAGCTCTTCTGAAAAGAAAAACTAATCCCAACAAATCTCTCATTTAGTGTCAGTAGCTACAAACACAGTGTGTTTAAGAAAGATAAGATATGACAGAGGATCACATGCATAGCTTCAGGCATTACCATAAAGACTGACAGAACAATAAAAAAGGGAAAAAAATTGAATGCTTTAAGATTAGAGATAAACTATCAAAGTATATTTAAGGTTTAAAAAGCTCTAAGATGCCCCTTCCACAATCTAACCTTGACACTTTTTCATTCCTAACACTTTCTGTTTACAACTAATGATTAGACACGATGGTCAAATTTCTGGTTGAGAAGCTGCCTTCCAGACAGTTCACTTCTGCTCAGGTCTGTAGTAACTGAACCTTCAGATCTGCTGCCACTCTGTGCTGCTTTTCAGTGCCAAAGGCTTATGACACTTGAAAAATATTATGTGCCTTCATTCTTACAAAAAGGAAATATCATGACTTGAAAAATGACCAATGAATGTTAGAGTAGACCATATAAAACGCAGAGGCATAGAACAACTGAATCCTTTAAAAACGTTAACCAAATCCCTGGCTTTCTTACACACTATTTCATGAAGTAGGAAAAGATTGCCAAACATTATAAAAATGTTATTTCCCTCAGGGACTTGAGAATTAGCAGAATACACAGGTCATGTGTTTAGTGATCCTGTTAGAGGATACATTTTACAGTCATGCCACTGGTAATTCTGCTAGAGCAAGAGAGGGATACCAAACACTACACATTACCGTGCATAGGGCGTGTGATTACAGAATAATTAAAACTGTGCTATACTAAGGTTATCACATAACACGGTTTTTAATATCCTTTATCAGTGAATCAGTTATATACAAAATTTCCCTTTCCACACATATTTTCCTTTTTTACCTTCTTCCTGCACTACCCAAATTTCTGCACTTTGATCTATAGTTATGCAATGTAGTCATCCTTTTAAAAATGAATTTTAAAATCTCTGATAGCGGCCAGGCACAGTGGCTCACGCCTGTAATCCCAGCACTTTGGGAGGCTGAGGCAGGTAGATCAGCTGAGATCAGGAGTTTGAGACTAGCTGACCAACATGGTGAAACCCTGTCTCTACAAAAAATACAAAAATTATCCTGGAGTGGTAGCATGTGCCTGTAATCCCAGCTACTCTGGAGGCTGAGGCTGGAGAATCGCTTGAATCCAGTAGACGGAGGTTGCGGTGAGCTGAGATCGCACTATTGCACTCCAGCCGGGGCAACAAGAGCGAAATTCCATCTCCAAAAGACAAAAAAAAAATTTGATAGCTCCCATGCATATCAATACTGAATTGTCTTCTATTTCAAAGTACAACAGTACTGAGAAACCTGTGGAGGAGTTCATGGTGCTCTACTGACTTCTGGAATCTGAATGGAAGTAATTATTTTGAATTTATTTTTGTGTCTTATATTGATTTCTTAATTGTGTTCAAAAGTATTTGGGAATTCCCAATATTTTCACTGAATCAGATTTTTTTTTTTTTTTCTTCTTTGTAAGGCGGGACTCAAAGCCAGTGCCTCAGAAGTAAATATATATAGTATATATACACACACATACATACATATAGCTTTTATATAGTAGAAAAATATGAAGAAACAATAATATTTCAGGTCACCTGCTCCCTTATATCACTTATCAGATTTTGGGGACTTTAAGGACCTAAATTTTCAAAAAAATCAAGTTAGATCATGGATTTTTTTGAAAACTTGTGTCATTAAAGTCCTGAAGAAAATTTGAAAATGTAAGCCCTTAATGTCCAGAAGACATTTATTTTAGAGTGTAAAATAAAGTAAAACGAAGGGTTAAGGGTAGGTAACTTTCTTTTATCTTAAACAATGGTATGTATATATCTATATATCTATGATCATCCATAGGTATATAGAGTCTATGTATGCTAACCCAGCACCAATTACCTCCCTTAGCATATAGAAGAGACCAGTGAATTAGAAGTTAGGAGATGTGAGTTCTAACCCTATTTCTACCACTAATTAGATAATAGAATTAGAGAAATTCATTGACTTCTTTCAGCCTTGGATCCCTTTGCTGTAATGTTAAGACATTGAAATAAGTAACTTTATGTTAGTTGTTTCTACAATATGTTGTGTGTGTACCTGGTGGGGACCTCAGCGTCACCCTTGCCAGAGACAACTGGATCTTTATTTAAAAGTCTATACTAATATTCTTTCTTCACTAGAAAGGATAGTGGGGTATTGACTCTCCACTGTAAATAACTCTGTTTTCTCTGCCTGCATGCATGTCCTGTCTCTCTAGTCATTTTATAAACATTGAAACCAGCAATCATGACTTAAGTTTTTGCCTAGACTACAACCCATCTGTTATAAACAGTAAAAGCTGAGTAAATATGCGCTAATGGTTTTACCATAAGTCCTTTAGGAGCATTCTCTTTACCCCATTTACCCCATTCCACGTTATTTCCCTGACAGCAGAGAACCATAGCAGTCATGTCGCAAGTTTGATGATGGCGGAATGCACTCTTTGCTTTGAGAGTGTGTAAATTCCCCTCAGGGGTATCATATGTTTATTAATGTGTCACAAGTTGCTTGTTTCCTGTTAGCTCGTCTCAGTAAATGGGACTGTAGCATTCGTTGGATACTAGTTTATTTTTAGCTTTTTAAATCACCTACTGATGAACAGAAACAGTAAACAAGTATTAAACATCGAAAGTAATTTGAAAATAGTGCCATCCTGGAGAGTCTGGAGTTCCAGACATTACCAGACATTTGTAAATCAGCACTCATCTCACAGAGCTGAAGAATAAAAGTTAGGAAAATAAGAATACCTAAGTGATGTTCATCTGGAGCCATTTTCTGAAGATTAGGAGACATTTGTATTTAAAGAAGAAAAAGAGGTGATGGCTGTGGTGGGGAGTCCATATTTGCTTCAACTTTAGTCATTCTTATTCAACCCACTCATATATTTCAAATGAAAAGTATAAGGACTTATCTGGACTTTTAAGCTTCACACTAATTAGACACCAAAGAACTGAAGGCCTCATCATGGTAGTATGTTCTAATTTGTTAAACAAACACTGTGTGACTGTACTGCAAAATGGAAATATAAAGAAACTGGGAATGAAGGAGGCGGTGCTGATAATAAGATCTAACACTTACTGAGTGTTCACTGGAAGACAGACAATGTTCTAAGTTCTTTATGGGTTTCATTGTATTCATTTTCCACAGCAGCCTATGGCATCATTGGTATTACTTTCACCTTATCCTAATAAGGAAATGGAAGCCAAATGAGCCAAGTAACTTTCCCTAGTTTTCAAAAATAATGAGTGATAGAGCTTGAATGAGTGATTGAGATTGAACCCATGAGGTTGGGCTTTGGAGTCTTGCTCTACACTTGACCCTGCCTCCCTCTCCCTCTCTCTCTGTATATGAATGTCTGGTATTCCACACAAAGAGATACAGTACAACAGACAAACAAAAGTAATCAATAGTTTGAGGAGAAAGGAAATCTAAGACTCTTGTGTCTAAACGATTTATGTGGAAGTTTCAAAATTATAATGCACAGATTTACTTCTTTAAAAGGCTTTTCTCGTTTTTTTGTTTTTTTAAATTTTGTTTTGTTTTTTTAAAAATTCTGTGTTCTACAAATCTGTGTTATTCCAAACCCTAAGTATCTTCTTAAGGCACATTTGAATGTGCCCTAAAACAGTTAATAGGTTAATTTAGATAATTTTTTTTTCTGAAAAAATGATCTTATAATGAGCCTGGAAAGAGCATGCGCCAGTCAGTACTGGAGTAAAATTAATAAATAATGCATGAGCAGTATTGCTGGCAAACCCAAAGAGGGTATCTTTTTCATTTGGATGTGAAGCTCAAGCTAAAATTTAACACACTCTTTTCTCTCAAATCTGTTTCTTTTTCAGTGTTTTTTATGCTGAAAGATTGATTCTACCTTTCATATACTCAACTGAGAAAAATTCTTGATCATCTTGGATGCCTCTCTCTTTCCTTTGCTTCCTCACTGTTATATTGATTCAGTGTCTTAAATATATTTTGAACGTGATCCCTCTTTTGTGTCCCAATGTGTGTTGCTTTCATTGGGGCTGCCATTTGTTTCTGAATGAATGCAGTTGCTTTCTAATTTGTCTCATTGGATTTATTCTTCCTTACAGTCAAACCCATTTTTCTCATTATAATCAGAAAATCCTTTCCAAGATCCAAAGTTCATCATTCCTCAACATAAAGTTTAAACTCTTTTAAGTGGCTTATGTGACTTTCAGTCTTGCTTCTGTGCATCTATCCAGTCTCAAGTCCTTTATACTCCAGTCACTCCACATTATTTGCAATTACTTAGACACAGCAAGTTGTTTTATCCTTCCAGGCTTTGTGCAAACCCTTCTTAAAATTGCAAAAGTCTTATTCAGTCTCTAAGATAGTTCAAATATCATCATTTATGGAGCCTTCTTGTTTCTTTCTTTGATAGCACTGTGGTAGTTCATAGCTCTTCATAGAAATTATCATGTTGAATTTCAGCTGTTTATTTGCTTGTCTCTTTCCCTGGATTGTGAGGGCCTCAGGACAGGGAATATGCCTTCTTCTAGCAAAATTCCTGAAACACGCATGCTCAGGACTTTTTTCAAACTTCTGACTAACTTTGTTTAATGGCTAATTATTTCACCTATTAAGTATCTTACATCTACTTGTAGGCTAGGTATTATAGGAAGCTAGAGATGTCTACATTCAATAAAGAACCATCCAATTTTGTGGAAATATTCTTTGTTACCAGATACTAAGCCTAATAGCCTACCCATCTTCTGGACATTCTCACTGTGTCATATTAGCATTAAACAAAAGCAAGAATCTAAATAAGGGAGCTGCTTAAATGTCAAAGTATTAGCTGAATAAGGAGGAGGACTTAGGAGATGTTGTTCATGATGCGAAGAGGAACTAGTATCACTGAGCACCTATGACAGGCCAAGCAGATTTCTATCCAGCATCCTTTTTAATGCTCAGACAGGTGCTGTCTCTCTACCCCACCTGAGACTCAAAGGAGTTAAATAAATTGCCCAGTGTTGCAGAGATGGTAAGCAGTGAGACTCAAATACAGGAATTTGATGGCCAAGTACATGAATAAGCAGTTGGGCACTTATTTACCAAATGGGAAGTTCTAAAGCAAACTTTGTTTTTTTTTTTTTTTAATTTATTTATTATTATTATACTGTAAGTTGTAGGGTACATGTGCATAACGTGCAGGTTTGTTACATATGTATACTTGTGCCTTGTTGGTGTGCTGCACCCATCAACTCGTCATTTACATCAGGTATAACTCCCAATGCAATCCCTCCCCCCGCCCCCCTCCCCATGATAGGCCCCGGTGTGTGATGTTCCCCTTCCCGAGTCCAAGTGATCTCATTGTTCAGTTCCCACCTATGAGTGAGAACATGCGGTGTTTGGTTTTCTGTTCTTGTGATAGTTTGCTAAGAATGATGGATTCCAGCTGCATCCATGTCCCTACAAAGGACACAAACTCATCCTTTTTTATGGCTGCGTAGTATTCCATGGTGTATATATGCCACATTTTCTTAATCCAATCTGTCACTGATGGACATTTGGGTTGATTCCAAGTCTTTGCTATTGTGAATAGTGCTGCAATAAACATACGTGTGCATGTGTCTTTATAGCAGCATAATTTATAATCCTTTGGGTATATACCCAGTAATGGGATGGCTGGGTCATATGGTACATCTAGTTCTAGATCCTTGAGGAATCGCCATACTGTTTTCCATAATGGTTGAACTAGTTTACAATCCCACCAACAGTGTAAAAGTGTTCCTATTTCTCCACATCCTCTCCAGCACCTGTTGTTTCCTGACTTTTGAATGATCGCCATTCTAACTGGTGTGAGATGGTATCTCATTGTGGTTTTGATTTGCATTTCTCTGATGGCCAGTGATGATGAGCATTTTTTCATATGTCTGTTGGCTGTATGAATGTCTTCTTTTGAGAAATGTCTGTTCATATCCTTTGCCCACTTTTTGATGGGGTTGTTTGTTTTTTTCGTGTAAATTTGTTTGAGTTCTTTGTAGGTTCTGGATATTAGCCCTTTGTCAGATGAGTAGATTGCAAAAATTTTCTCCCATTCTGTAGGTTGCCTGTTCACTCTGATGGTAGTTTCTTTTGCTGTGCAGAAGCTCTTTAGTTTAATGAGATCCCATTTGTCAATTTTGGCTTTTGCTGCCGTTGCTTTTGGTGTTTTAGACATGAAGTCTTTGCCCATGCCTATGTCCTGAATGGTACTACCTAGGTTTTCCTCTAGGATTTTTATGGTATTAGGTCTAACATTTAAGTCTCTAATCCATCTTGAATTAATTTTCGTATAAGGAGTAAGGAAAGGATCCAGTTTCAGCTTTCTACTTATGGCTAGCCAATTTTCCCAGCACCATTTATTAAATAGGGAATCCTTTCCCCATTTCTTGTTTTTCTCAGGTTTGTCAAAGATCAGATGGCTGTAGATGTGTGGTATTATTTCTGAGGACTCTGTTCTGTTCCATTGGTCTATATCTCTGTTTTGGTACCAGTACCATGCTGTTTTGGTTACTGTAGCCTTGTAGTATAGTTTGAAGTCAGGTAGCATGATGCCTCCAGCTTTGTTCTTTTGACTTAGGATTGTCTTGGAGATGCGGGCTCTTTTTTGGTTCCATATGAACTTTAAAGCAGTTTTTTCCAATTCTGTGAAGAAACTCATTGGTAGCTTGATGGGGATGGCATTGAATCTATAAATTACCTTGGGCAGTATGGCCATTTTCACGATATTGATTCTTCCTATCCATGAGCATGGTATGTTCTTCCATTTGTTTGTGTCCTCTTTTATTTCACTGAGCAGTGGTTTGTAGTTCTCCTTGAAGAGGTCCTTTACATCCCTTGTAAGTTGGATTCCTAGGTATTTTATTCTCTTTGAAGCAATTGTGAATGGAAGTTCATTCATGATTTGGCTCTCTGTTTGTCTGTTACTAGTGTATAAGAATGCTTGTGATTTTTGCACATTAATTTTGTATCCTGAGACTTTGCTGAAGTTGCTTATCAGCTTAAGGAGATTTTGGGCTGAGACAATGGGGTTTTCTAAATATACAATCATGTCATCTGCAAAGAGGGACAATTTGACTTCTTCTTTTCCTAACTGAATACCCCTGATTTCTTTCTCTTGCCTAATTGCCCTAGCCAGAACTTCCAACACTATGTTGAATAGGAGTGGTGAGAGAGGGCATCCCTGTCTTGTGCCAGTTTTCAAAGGGAATTTTTCCAGTTTTTGCCCATTCAGTATGATATTGGCTGTGGGTTTGTCATAAATAGCTCTTATTATTTTGAGGTACGTTCCATCAATACCGAATTTATTGAGCGTTTTTAGCATGAAGGGCTGTTGAATTTTGTCAAAAGCCTTTTCTGCATCTATTGAAATAATCATGTGGTTCTTGTCTTTGGTTCTGTTTATATGCTGGATTATGTTGATTGATTTGCGAATGTTGAACCAGCCTTGCATCCCAGGGATGAAGCCCACTTGATCATGGTGGATAAGCTTTTTGATGTGTTGCTGAATCCGGTTTGCCAGTATTTTATTGAGGATTTTTGCATCGATGTTCATCAGGGATATTGGTCTAAAATTCTCTTTTTTTGTTGTATCTCTGCCAGGCTTTGGTATCAGGATGATGTTGGCCTCATAAAATGAGTTAGGGAGGATTCCCTCTTTTTCTATTGATTGGAATAGTTTCAGAAGGAATGGTACCAACTCCTCCTTGTACCTCTGGTAGAATTCAGCTGTGAATCCATCTGGTCCTGGACTTTTTTTGGTTGGTAGGCTATTAATTGTTGCCTCGATTTCAGAGCCTGCTATTGGTCTATTCAGGGATTCAACTTTTTCCTGGTTTAGTCTTGGAAGAGTGTAAGTGTCCAGGAAATTATCCATTTCTTCTAGATTTTCCAGTTTATTTGCGTAGAGGTGTTTATAGTATTCTCTGATGGTAGTTTGTATTTCTGTGGGGTCGGTGGTGATATCCCCTTTTTCATTTTTAATTGCGTCGATTTGATTCTTCTCTCTTTTCTTCTTTATTAGTCTTGCTAGTGGTCTGTCAATTTTGTTGATCTTTTCAAAAAACCAACTCCTGGATTCATTGATTTTTTGGAGGGTTTTTTGTGTCTCTATCTCCTTCAGTTCTGCTCTGATCTTAGTTATTTCTAGCCTTCTGCTAGCTTCCGAATGTGTTTGCTCTTGCTTCTCTAGTTCTTTTAATTGCGATGTTAGAGTGTCAATTTTTGATCTTTCCTGCTTTCTCTTGTGGGCATTTAGTGCTATAAATTTCCCTCTACACACTGCTTTAAATGTGTCCCAGAGATTCTGGTATGTTGTATCTTTGTTCTCATTGGTTTCAAAGAACATCTTTATTTCTGCCTTCATTTCGTTA
>NC_037689.1:51745716-51815760 GCF_003255815.1 Theropithecus gelada
GAGAAGAGAAACCAAAAGAAAAAAGAAGAAAAAGAAATGAACAAAGCCTGCAAGAAGTATGGGATTATGTAAAAAGACCAAATCTACGTCTGATTGGGGTGCCTGAAAGTGAGGGGGAAAATGGAACCAAGTTGGAAAACACTCTTCAGGATATCATCCAGGAGAACTTCCCCAACCTAGTAGGGCAGGCCAACATTCAAATCCAGGAAATACAGAGAACGCCACAAAGATACTCCTCGAGAAGAGCAACTCCAAGACACATAATTGCCAGATTCACCAAAGTTGAAATGAAGGAAAAAATCTTAAGGGCAGCCAGAGAGAAAGGTGGGGTTACCCACAAAGGGAAGCCCATCAGACTCACAGCAGATCTCTCGGCAGAAACTCTACAAGCCAGAAGAGAGTGGGGGCCAATATTCAACATTCTTAAAGAAAAGAATTTTCAACCCAGAATTTCATATCCAGCCAAACTAAGTTTCATAAGTGAAGGAGAAATAAAATCCTTTACAGATAAGCAAATGCTTAGAGATTTTGTCACCACTAGGCCTGCCTTACAAGAGACCCTGAAGGAAGCACTAAACATGGAAAGGAACAACCGGTACCAGCCATTGCAAAAACATGCCAAAATGTAAAGACCATCGAGGCTAGGAAGAAACTGCATCAACTAACGAGCAAAATAACCAGTTAATATCATAATGGCAGGATCAAGTTCACACATAACAATCTTAACCTTAAAAGTAAATGGACTAAATGCTCCAATTAAAAGACACAGACTGGCAAACTGGATAAAGAGTCAAGACCCATCAGTCTGCTGTATTCAGGAGACCCATCTCACATGCAGAGACATACATAGGCTCAAAATAAAGGGATGGAGGAAGATTATCAAGCAAATGGAGAACAAAGAAAAGCAGGGGTTGCAATACTAGTCTCTGATAAAACAGACTTTAAACCATCAAAGATCAAAAGAGACAAAGAAGGCCATTGCATAATGGTAAAAGGATCAATTCAACAGGAAGAGCTAACTATCCTAAATATATATGCACCCAATACAGGAGCACCCAGATTCATAAAGCAAGTCCTTAGAGACTTACAAAGAGACTTAGACTCCCATACAATAATAATGGGAGACTTCAACACTCCACTGTCAACATTAGACAGATCAACGAGACAGAAAGTTAACAAGGATACCCAGGAATTGAACTCAGCTCTGCAGCAAGCAGACCTAATAGACATCTATAGAACTCTCCACCCCAAATCAACAGAATATACATTCTTCTCAGCACCACATCGCACTTATTCCAAAATTGACCACATAATTGGAAGTAAAGCACTCCTCAGCAAATGTACAAGAACAGAAATTGTAACAAACTGTCTCTCAGACCACAGTGCAATCAAACTAGAACTCAGGACTAAGAAACTCAATCGAAACCGCTCAACTACATGGAAACTGAACAACCTGCTCCTGAATGACTACTGGGTACATAACGAAATGAAGGCAGAAATAAAGGTGTTCTTTGAAACCAATGACAACAAACATACAACATACCAGAATCTCTGGGACACATTTAAAGCAGTGTGTAGAGGGAAATTTATAGCACTAAATGCCCACAAGAGAAAGCTCGAAAGATCTAAAATTGACACTCTAACATCACAATTAAAAGAACTAGAGAAGCAAGAGCAAACACATTCAAAACCTAGCAGAAGGCAAGAAATAACTAAGATCAGAGCAGAACTGAAGGAGATGGAGACACAAAATCCCTCCAAAAAATCAATGAATCCAGGAGTTGGTTTTTTGAAAACATCAACAAAATTGAAAGACCGCTAGCAAGACTAATAAAGAAGAAAAGAGAGAAGAATCAAATACACGCAATAAAAAATGATAAAGGGGATATCACCACCGACCCCACAGAAATACAAACTACCATCAGAGAATACTATAAACACCTCTACACAAATAAACTAGAAAATCTAGAAGAAATGGATAGTTTCCTGGACACGTACACTCTTCCAAGACTAAACCAGGAAGAAGTTGAATAGACCAATAGCAGGCTCTGAAATTGAGGCAATAATTAATAGCCTACCAACGGAAAAAAGTCCAGGATCAGATGGATTCACAGCTGAATTCTACCAGAGGTACAAGGAGGAGCTGGTACCATTCCTTCTGAAACTATTCCAATCAATAGAAAAAGAGGGAATCCTCCCTAACTCATTTTATGAGGCCAACATCATCCTGATACCAAAGCCTGGCAGAGACACAACAAAAAAAGAGAATTTTAGACCAATATCCCTGATGAACATCGATGCAAAAATCCTCAATAAAATACTGGCAAACCGGATTCAGCAGCACATCAAAAAGCTTATCCACCATGATCAAGTGGGCTTCATCCCTGGGATGCAAGGCTGGTTCAACATTCGCAAATCAATAAACATAATCCAGCATATAAACAGAACCAAAGACAAGAACCACATGATTATCTCAATAGATGCAGAAAAGGCTTTTGACAAAATTCAACAGCCCTTCATGCTAAAAACGCTCAATAAATTCGGTATTGATGGAACGTACCTCAAAATAATAAGAGCTATTTATGACAAACCCACAGCCAATATCATACCGAATGGGCAAAAACTGGAAAAATTCCCTTTGAAAACTGGCACAAGACAGGGATGCCCTCTCTCACCACTCCTATTCAACATAGTGTTGGAAGTTCTGGCTAGGGCAATCAGGCAAGAGAAAGAAATCAAGGGTATTCAGTTAGGAAAAGAAGAAGTCAAATTGTCCCTCTTTGCAGATGACATGATTGTATCTTTAGAAAATCCCATTGTCTCAGCCCAAAATCTCCTTAAGCTGATAAGCAACTTCAGCAAAGTCTCAGGATACAAAATTAATGTGCAAAAATCACAAGCATTCTTATACACCAGTAACAGACAAACAGAGAGCCAAATCAGGAATGAACTTCCATTCACAATTGCTTCAAAGAGAATAAAATACCTAGGAATCCAACTTACAAGGGATGTAAAGGACCTCTTCAAGAACTACAAACCACTGCTCAGTGAAATAAAAGAGGACACAAACAAATGGAAGAACATGCCATGCTCATGGATAGGAAGAATCAATATCGTGAAAATGGCCATACTGCCCAAGGTTATTTATAGATTCAATGCCATCCCCATCAAGCTACCAACAAGTTTCTTCGCAGAATTGGAAAAAACTGCTTTAAAGTTCATATGGAACCAAAAAAGGGCCCGCATCTCCAAGACAATCCTAAGTCAAAAGAACAAAGCTGGAGGCATCACACTACCTGACTTCAAACTATACTACAAGGCTACAGTAACCAAAACAGCATGGTACTGGTACCAAAACAGAGATACAGACCAATGGAACAGAACAGAGTCCTCAGAAATAATACCACACATCTACAGCCATCTGATCTTTGACAAACCTGAGAGAAACAAGAAATGGGGAAAGGATTCCCTATTTAATAAATGGTGCTGGGAAAATTGGCTAGCCATAAGTAGAAAGCTGAAACTGGATCCTTTCCTTACTCTTTATACGAAAATTAATTCAAGATGGATTAGAGACTTAAATGTTAGACCTAATACCATAAAAACACTAGAGGAAAACCTAGGTAGTACCATTCAGGACATAGGCATGGGCAAAGACTTCATGTCTAAAACACCAAAAGCAACGGCAGCAAAAGCCAAAATTGACAAATGGGATCTCATTAAACTAAAGAGCTTCTGCACTGCAAAAGAAACTACCATCAGAGTGAACAGGCAACCTACAGAATGGAAGAAAATTTTTGCAATCTACTCATCTGACAAAGGGCTAATATCCAGAACCTACAAAGAACTCCAACAAATTTACAAGAAAAAAACAAACAACCCCATCAAAAAGTGGGCAAAGGATATGAATAGACATTTCTCAAAAGAAGACATTCATACAGCCAACAGACACATGAAAAAATGCTCATCATCACTGGCCATCAGAGAAATGCAAATCAAAACCACAATGAGATACCATCTCACACCAGTTAGAATGGCGATCATTAAAAAGTCAGGAAACAACAGGTGCTGGAGAGGATGTGGAGAAATAGGAACACTTTTACACTGTTGGTGGGATTGTAAACTAGTTCAACCATTATGGAAAGCAGTATGGCGATTCTTCAAGGATCTAGAACTAGATGTACCATATGACCCAGCCATCTCATTACTGGGTATATACCCAAAGGATTATAAATCATGCTGCTATAAAGACACATGCACATGTATGTTTATTGCGGCACTATTCACAATAGCAAAGACTTGGAATCAACCCAAATGTCCATCAGTGACAGACTGGATTAAGAAAATGTGGCACATATACACCATGGAATACTATGCAGCCATAAAAAAGGATGAGTTTGTGTCCTTTGTAGGGACATGGATGCAGGTGGAAACCATCATTCTTAGCAAACTATCACAAGAACAGAAAACCAAACACCGCATGTTCTCACTCATAGGTGGGAACTGAACAATGAGATCACTTGGACTCGGGAAGGGGAACATCACACACCGGGGCCTATCATGGGGAGGGGGGAGGGGGGAGGGATTGCATTGGGAGTTATACCTGATGTAAATGACGAGTTGATGGGTGCTGACGAGTTGATGGGTGCAGCACAGCAACATGGCACAAGTATACATATGTAACAAACCTGCACGTTATGCACATGTACCCTAGAACTGAAAGTATAATAATAAAAAAAATAAAAAAAATTTAAAGAAAAGAAAGTGTGTAAAAATGGCACTTATACATGATAATTTTATAAATACATTTATATATGGCATATATAATTAATACTTATATAATATGACAGTATTGAAGATAATATAAACTAATATGATATGTGTTTATATACTATTTACATATTACATATTAATATAATGTATATTAACATAAATGCATGTTTATTAGTTTAAATTATACATGAAACTCTTATAATTAAAAATTTTACATATAATTAATATATCACAAAGTTCTATATTATATATAATAAATTTATATATAAATCATATCTATACACACAATGCTTCGTAATGTGTTTGGGGTCATAAAAGAGTACTACAATCATTATTATGTTTTTGGTCAACTTTGCAAGTAGAAGCTTCTTAATATTAAACTATGGGCAAATATAATGCTGTCTTCTAATGTAATTTACTTTAGGAAAAGCAATTGATGAGATAAAAGGTCTTTCTCTTTTTTCATTTTTATTTTTTTGAGACAGAGCCTCGCTCTGTCACCAGGCTGGAGTGCAGTGGCATGATCTCAGCTCACTGCAACCTCCGACTCCCTAGTTCTAGTGATTCTCCTCCTCAGCCTCCCAAGTAGCTGGGATTACAGGCACACACCACCATGCCCAGCTAATTTTTGTATTTTTAGTAGAGATGGGGTTTCACCATGTTGGCCAGAATGGTCTCTATCTCCTGACCTCGTGATCTTTCTGTCTTGGCCTCCCAAAGTGCTAGGATTACAGGCATGAGCCACTGCACCCAGACAAGGTCTTTCTCTTTTTAACTTTGTTCGTAATACCTAGCTTGCCTTCATGCTATTATATGAGGTTAGCATTAATTTTCCATTGGAGCAGATTGCCTACAAGCACACACATACAAATAGTACACTGAGGAAGAAGGAACCAGTGCTTAAGTTCTTGTTTCTGAAAGGTAATAGAGCTTTTCTCATTACTGCAAATACATGAATGAATGAACAACATTGTAAGCACAGACATTCCATACATTCTGTCATCAAGCAGCGCTATCACTGCCTTAGTATTTTTTGTTGTTGTTCAGCATTATTGATTTTTCCAACAATTGAGTTTGTTTGCAATAAGCTGAACCGGAGTATAACCTTCACTAATTAGAAAAAATGTATGGGTATTAGCTTAAGCAAGCAATAACACTTCTTGTATGTTTTCTGTTGAAACTCAGGATGATGTTTTGGAGGAGTGCTATTGTTTCTTTTTCTCCTTGTGACAATGTTGTTAAGTATGATGCAAAAAAGTCCAAAGACCCTTTAAATAATTTGCATCCATTCTAGAAGGAAAAAGAACTACAAAGACCAGGCGTAAATGGATGTGAAAATAGCAACTTAGAATAGAATTATCTGCCATTACTCTCTCTGCATACCTCTAAGCCTTTGTCCCTATTTACAATTGTTTTTATATTTTGGTCCACTTTCAAAGTGAACACCTTAAGGATCTCCTTTGTTTTAACTATAACATTTAGAAAATATTCCTTGATTCATGTTTATATTTGCTGGGTAATTATCATTTATAAAATCATAGTTGAACTAAGAAGCTAGAAAAAAGTACATGTGTGATTGATTCACTGTTCAGTTTTTCACCATTTCTGGTCAGGCTGATTGAATTGGCCAGTGCAGATTTCTTCAACTCAGCAAAGCTTAATCATGTAAGTAATTTCAATTATATAATAAATAAAAGCTGCTTTGCCTCAACATATTCAGTGATTAAAAATGACTCATTTTTTAAAATTTTCAAATCTGACAATATTTCTTGAAAGAAATAATTTGTGATAGAAATAAATTGAAAATGGGGAATACAATGGTCATTGAGGTGCAAACCAATGCAACAGAATAAAGTTAGCATGAAATTTGAAATTATTGACCAGAAATCAAAGTAACTATAAAAATATAGATGTTATTAGGGAAATCTCTAGTAGGAAAAGAAAGCCAGAAATTATCACATTAGAATTACCATGAGATGTCATTAAATTCTTAAATAGAGCTAAAGACGAGAGCATCATGACTCTACCATTCATATGAAGGAGACTAAATAGAGAATGATATTGAATCCATTTCCTTTTAAAAACCTTAACAGCATAGGGTAAGTATTCGGTGATGGATTCTTGGCTGCAGAAAATTCCTCATGATAAATAGGGTGCTATCATTAAATATCACAAATGCTAAATGCTAGGAATACATTAACTCCTCCAAGTCCAATCCCCTGAAAGTCATCTTATTTTCTGAAAATCATTATCATAAAGGGAATTCTGGGTGTGACATCTGAGAGTAAGCATGTTTAGAAGTGTCTCAAGAGTACATGACAGTAATAAATTCAGGAAGGTAAGACAAGAAGTATCCAGTCTTTGCAGGGGCAAAAATGACCCTTCTCTTTATTCCTTAATTTAATTTTATTTATTTTGTGTGTGTGTGTGTGAGATGGAGTTTAGCTCTTCTTGCCCAGGCTGGAGTGCAATGGCTCAGTCTTGGCTCACTGCAACCTCTGCCTCCTGGGTTCAAGCGATTCTTCTGTCTCAGCCTCCCAAGTAGCTGGGATTACAGGCACCCACCAACCCGCCCGTCTAATTTTTGTATTTTTAGTAGAGACGGGGTTTCACCATGTTGGCCAGGCTGGTCTCGAACTCCTGACCTCAGGTGATCCACCCACCTCGGCCTCCCAAAGTACTGGGATTACAGGCATGAGCCAACATACCCAGCCCTATTCTTTAATTTTTAAATAGCTTTGGCCTTCACTCCTATATATAAAAGTATACTGCTGATGAGGAATATAGACCTCATTTAAAATGTGTGCTTTAAAGTCGAGTCTCTGCTGTCTACCATACCAATGTAGGTTTTGGTCACTATCAAGTTATTTTCATTCTCCGCATGTAAAACTGCCATGTTCTTCATGATTTTTTTCTATACATATGGTCACTATCAAGTTATTTTCGTTCTCTGCACTTAAAACTGCCATGTTCTTCATGATTTTTTTCTATACATACACAGTCATTGCTAAGATAAACATTATTTTTAGACATCAAAATTCCTAGCTTATTATTTTACATCATATTAGTACAATTGTCAAGAGACAATTTTATGTTTCTTAATTCACGTTTTATCTTTGTAATCTGAGTTCCTCAAATAAGAGAAATATTAATAATGGTGGCATATTTTGGCACTTGTGGAATTAACTAGCAGTATGTAAATTTCTAAATAGCATACTGTTAAAATGCTTCTATTCTTCAAACTGTAATAATTTGCTGAGAAATTATAATAATAAATTTTAAGAATTTTTGGCTAAGTGCAGAAAAATCTTTTGAAATATTAATACATTAGCAAAATGTATCATTTAGGGAAATAATTTTATTATAAGGAAATAACTTAGAAATTTGATAATAAGCATAATTTAATGAATAATTTTCTGAATGAGTCATTTCTTTGCAAGAAAAAGAATTTTTCTCTATGCGTATGTGTGAAGCAAGTTGCTGTAAAGGAATTCAAAACTTGTAAGGAACAGAAGCCAAAGAATTACCAAAAAATATTCCTGGGTGTTTTGAGGTTTCATAAGATATTTGATAATATATTGAATGACTCTCTTTGTGAAACATTTAGTAGCAGACAGTCCAGGAAAAAGCTCATTTTTTTTTTTTTTTTTTGAGACAAATTCTCACTCTGTCACCTAGACTGGAGTGCAGTGGCACGATCTCAGCTCATTGCAACCTCTGACTCCTGAGTTCAAGTGATTCTCATGCCTCAGCCTCCTAAGTAGCTGGCATTACAGGCATGTGCCACCATGCCTGGCTAATTTTTGTATTTTTTATAGAGATGGGGTTTTGCCCTGTTGGCCAGGCTGGTCTTGAACTACTGGCCTCAAGTGGTCTACCAGTCTTGGCCTTCCAAAGTGCTGGAATTACAGGCGTGAGCTGCTGCACCCAGCTGAAAGCTCATACTTTACTAATCATGAAACCCTATATTTAAAAAAACAACAGTAAACTATTAGGCTGATCTTTTCCAGTGATTATAGCCAAAGCACCAGGCCAGCAAGTGAAACATAATAGGCCCTCAATAAATAATGGTTGAAATAGCCATATGATCAGACTCCACACATAAAGGCTGAACTGAATTGAGGTAATTCAGGATAGAACCCACTGGATAATCAAGCACATAATATTGGCTTTAATTATGTAGCTGTTTCAGAATTGAGAGGTGATGAAGGGACTCGAACAGCTTGATGGCTCTGGCTACTGGGCTGTTTGGATGGCTATGCGCTCTTTGCTCTTACTCCATTGTGAATTTCCGAAGCCGAGACAGCCTTAATTAGATGTGAGTCTGATATGATAAATATGTTGTTATGGTGAATATAAATGTTTTATACAACAATAATATTTCATGCCAATTAAAAGTAAATTCCAAATACTTTGCCAATAAAATTGAAAATACGATTTTTCCATTGGCGTGTCCATGATGGCATAAATAATGCGTATTTATTTATTTATCAAGAGGGCTCTTATTGAACACCCTGAGCTTTCTAGCAGCTATCTCCCTTGTGCAGTGTGCCAGCTCATTAGGAAGACTACGAAGTTACAATGGAGTCATCCTGAAATGACTTCATTTCAACACAAATTCCACGTAAACAGATTTTTGGAGAGCCATCTGTCCCTTGAGGTCTAGGTTATCTTTTGGAAATTGGAACTAAATGGATGAAAAGTATAGAAATGCTTTGGTCTTCCCAATACTTTCTTAATCACTTCTAATTGTAAAAAAGAGGAAAAAGTGGCTTTAAGAAAAAATAGTAAATTAAATCAATTCATAAGCTATTTTGTATGATACAGGAGACATTTATAAGAGTAAGCTATTTTGTATGATATTTTGTATGATATTTTACAAGCTATTTTGTATGATATAGGAGACATTTATAAGAGCAATTGTGACTAGTTATCTTATTGCAAGCCTTCATCTCCACATTTGACTTCACTGGCAGATGCGGCAACTTACAAAACAAATTAGGCCATTTCAAATGCTAGTACTACAGAGCTTGGTTTTTTCCCCCTAATCTTAAGAGACTTCATGGATATTTTAATGTTAGATTTTACAATTTAACATATTAAGATATGATTACTAAAGACTAATTCTTGTCTCTACTACCTCCATGATTTCATTACTGTCATGTGCTGTTGGGACGCTTCTGAAGCCAGAAACAACAACTGTAACAGAATGTGTAGATTACATGCCATTAGTTTCACTGTTCATAATGCCAAGTATATTCCAGAGTATGTGGTGAATGCCTCCAACCTTCATGAAGATATCCTTTTTCCTTTTTTCCATAAAAAGACATCATTGATGGCAACTAGTATAATGGACAGATCATTCGAAAAGCACATTTGATCATCATTTTCCAGGTCCCAAAAACTTTCTGGAAACACACAATAGAATTTAAACCTAGTAAGAAGGCTGGATGAACATACTGAACTCTAATCCAATAAAATGTACAATAGTAGAGCTATGCAATTAGTATATGGAGACACAGTTGATGATGCCATTAATTTTTCTTTGGGAAGTAATAATTATCACAGCTAATCTTAACTGAATAATTACTGTGGGTCACATTCTCCTTTAAGTGCTTTAAACGTACTAACAGAGTGAGAGGGAATGGATATTACTTCCATATTTTTAGACTCTAAGATATAATGCATCTTATCCAAAGCCCCATGGGGCTAGTTGGCAGTGGAGCTAAGATTTTAACTCAGGAAATATGGGTTCAAAACCTAGGTTTTTGGCCCCCAGGCCATACTGCCTTTCTGTTTTCCTTCAGAGTCATTTAAGAAAAGTCTGGAGACAAATTGATATTTTTGTTAAAATCTAAAATATAAAGATGACTTCATCATTTAAAGAAAGAATAGAAAGAGAATTTAAACAAAGGACATATAGTGAGCAAAATTAGGAGGAAATGAAAGGGAGAATAAATTGATGGGAAATTACCCAAAGTTTGAGTTGCTAAATTGGAGGGCAAGCAAGAAGCAGCATTGCAATGAAATTGTAAAGGGAGATGGAGCCCAGACTAGGAGTCGCCTTGTAGGCCATCAAATAGGATTTGGGCCTATTTTGTGGGATCCATTAGAGGATATTGTTAAACTTACTCTTAGCATTATACTGACTCCCTAGCCAGGTCAAAGTACAACTTAAGCTGCCAATGAAATATATTGGCTTTAAATTTTTGTCACCATTTTTAAAGTGTAGTATGGAACTGAAACATTATATAAACATTATATAGACAAAAGAAATCATTTATTCTAAATATTCTTAAGCTGTTTGAATAATGATTGGTCTAAATGTATTCCTTTCACATAAATTATATAAACTCCCTTTGAAATGAGGTATGAGTTAAATAAGCAATTTTTATGTTGAAAAGTTCAGTAATTTTAAAAATTAAAATGCTCTCACTGAAGCCTCCAAATCATGCATACTATATACAATCTTTTGTGTTGTAAATGTCCATGATGAAAGAAAACAAACAAAACAAGACATCAGCACCACCACCACCAATAAAATTTCAATCAGAAGGGATCACTTGGTTTCAAACTTTATGCAGCTCTCAGATAGCCAGACTTTCTTTGTTAAAACCATTCAATACAATGTTTAGGAAGTGTCGTGGTTAACAGAAAACATCATGTGCTAATATTAATTTGGAAAATTCTATGTAGTGGCAGAGACCCTATGATGTTCCAGTCTCTTGAAAGCTATTTGGGAATAGTGAGTGTTCCTTCTAACTCTTTTATGTGGGGGTATGTGGAATCTTCTAATCTCCAAAGCCACTGGGCTTCTATCCTGACCCTTATTTCCTGATATATGGACCCTCTTCTTAACTCTGGAGTGTTGGACTTTCTCTTTTCTGCCCTTCACTGGTGGCTTGGTTTAGTTTTCTGGTAACTGCACTTCTTCCTGAGCACATCCAGAATCTTCTCAGAGGAGGCAATCATTCCATTATTTCCTTGTGACACCTCAATTCTCCATCTCCTTACCCAAAGAGCCTCCCTTATGTGTCACTTTCCCTTTGAAGTTATCTTTTCCTTCTTAGAAAACTTTTTGTTTCTATTTTAAGAAAAGCTGGGTAACACAAGAACATGAAACATTAAGAAGCAGATGGTAAATTGATTAGACATAAGATGCTTCATATTTGTATCCTCTGTCCTATTTTCCACTTTTTCTTCAGAAAATAGTCCATGACTTTGTAGTCATAGCTGTTTTTCACTTTACATATCAAGAACCAATGTTTAGGAAACAAATAATTGTGAGTAAGTACTTACATTGAGTTGCGTATCAAAAGATATTTAATTTTCAGGTTAAATTTATAATATGAATAGCTATGGTATAATTTTGAGAAAAAAATCATTGTTAGTCATTACAGATATTTATTAATGGCCAAACTAGGAAACAAAGATTATGAGCCTCATATAGGATACATGTTTTGAACTTTCAAAGGAATACACAGTATTTCATTACGTCAGTAGGTCTTTCCCTCCTTAGGTATTGATACCCCTACAAGTGTAATGATGAGGCATTTCTAATTTGGTAAAAATAATTAAAGTTCATTTTTGTGAACAACTTAGTTGTTAACCAATTAGAATCTACGTAGATATATTCTATTATTACATCACCCTAAGATTTTTACAATCTGATAAATGCTATTTTTCATGAGGAAGAGTGATAGAATTAGAGCCACAGTCTAGCTCATGCAGTTATAGCCATGGAACGAAACATATGTGCCTGCCATTTATCTCAGGTATCTCATTGAAAAAAAGGATAAGAAAAGCTGATCGAGAGTAGGTTACTAAGCATCATCCATAAATTGAGAATTGGTTCTCAAACAATAACTCTGAATCAGCAGAAATCCAATGTTTGCTAAAAGCTATACATGAAGAGTTAAAGTAGTTGATCTCCTCAACTCTAGTCTCTTGTTATTTTTATATTAAAAGGTCAAATGCTTGCTTTGTTCTGAAATTAATATACATATACACACATATATACATATATGTACACATATGAAATAGAACATGAATATGTGGATTATATCAGAGCAAGTGATAATCTAAAACTAGATCCTAGTTAATATTTCAACAAATATGGACTAAAAGCCTACTATGTGGTCACAAAATATTGATACAGCTGTAAATAAATTAGGTATAATTCCTTCTAAAATGTTCAGTCTACAGTGGAGACAGCCATTAAATAAATTATCACATACTAACCAAAATAAATAAATGCTTATCATTACTGAATTCCTGATGTTCTTGCAAAAACAATGTGGAAAACAACTATATGTATAAATTTACTACTGAATATGGTAGTTATCCTTTAAAAGACAATTTAATGGCTTCTTGGCCTTTTGGCTAAGATCAAGTGTAGTATCTGTTCTTATCCATTTAAAAGACAATGTACCATAATACCTGAGGAAGGACATATATTTTATAATAACATAAATACATGTTCTCAAATAAAAATTAAGCCTTCTAACAAGTGATTTTACTTTTAGGCATGTAACTTCAAAAATACGGAAAAATGGATGCTGGGTGTGGTGGCCCAAACCTGTAATCCCAGTGTTTTGGGAGATCGAGGCGGGAAGATCACTTGAGGCCAGGAGTTTGAGACCAGCCTGGGTAACATAGTGAGACCCATTTCTACCAAATTATTTTTTAATTACCTGGGTATGGTGGTTCACACCTGTAGTCCTATCTACTTGGGAGGCTGAGGCAGGTGGATCACTTAAACCCAGGAGTTTCAGGTTGTAGTGAGCTATGATCACACAGCTGTACTCCAGCCTGGACAACAGAGTGAGACCTTGTCTCTCAAAAAAACATGAAAAAATGCAACTACCTATATCTGTGTCTATCTATCATATATATATATATATGGTCCCACAGATGTAAAATTTTTAATGTACTTTTATTGTAAATAAACACTGCTGGATTTAGATATCAAAAATATTGCAGATTAAGGCTTGATAGGCCGGGCGCAGGGGCTCACGCCTGTAATCCCAGCACTTGGGGAGGCCAAGGCAGGTGGATCACAAGGTCAGGAGATAGAGACCATCCTGGCCAACATGGTGAAACCCTGTCTCTACTAAAAATGCAAAAATTAGTAGAGCATGGTGGTGTGCGCCTGTAGTCCCAGCTACTCAGGAGGCTGAGGCAGGAGAATCCCTTGAACCTGGAATGTGGAGGTTGCAGTGAGCCGAGATTGCGCCACTGCACTCCAGCCTGGGTGACAAGGCGAGACTGTCTCAAAAAAAAAAAAAAAAGAATTGATAAACATTAGAAAGTTAACTGAGGGAAGTCATCAAATCCACTTCCTTAAATAGGTAAGATTCTCCTTCGATAGTGCTAATTCCTTTGAGAATACTTGAATGAAAGGAGATGAGCATTCATGTATTATTTGAATATTAAATCAATGCTTTCCTGAGTAACCTTGGTGATGTGGTCCTTTCACATCTGAGAGTTTATTTTACATCCCCAGATATTCTACCTTAATTGCAATTTTTCCTCCAGTTGGTTTAGAAATGGTACAGAGGAGAGTTAATAAAATTAATCACTCTAAAATTGAGCCACTTATTCTTTTATCCTATGTAAGTAAAATAACTGAAAACCAAGCAGCTAGCTTTACCCTATGGTCTCAAACATATGAGTTAAAAGACATAATCAAGACTATCAATGTGTTCAATATATTTTTCCTTAGCATCATTAATCTATTCCCTGTAAGGTTGGAGTTTATAAAATGAGATTCTGTAAAAAGAGAGATACCTTGTCTAAATCAAAGTGTGTGTTTTATGACATAGTAGAGTAGATTGATAAGTTAACTAAAATCAGGTAATTCCAGGTAGATTGGCTTAACATGTCCAAAACATTCTGTGCAAGTTAAATGACTGGTAAGTAAAATGATGGGACTCGTGAAAGTTAATTTAATTATCAGTCAAAAATACATAAAATAATTTCAATATTGTTACTACCTCACTCGAGTAGGTGTTTCTCAGAGGCACTTGCTTCATTATTTATTTGTCATCATTCCTAATAAACAGGTACTTGAGTTCATGTCATCTAAAAATAAATGGCCTACCCGACATGGAAAACTGATGTAGGCATATACTCACCCAACATTTAATTACCTGAATCCATCTCAATGACTTCCTTTTCTATTCAAATAACCAGCTTGGAATTTGATTTACTAAAATTAACTTTTGTGGTATTGTTTCAACAAAGGACAGCCTTTTGTGTGACAACCTATAATATTTAGCTACTAAAAGACCTACCATATTTCACTCCCACTGAGAATTATTTGTTATCTAATATCACTTATAGACTTCATGTAAATCAAATAATTATTTCTGGCTCTGCATGGTGTAAGGATGATTAAACACTTGTCAAGCTATCAGAAGAATAAGGCCATTTCCCAGCATGGAATGACGTTATTTATTCCAGGCCCAATGATTGGTACCAGAACTGACCCTTAATAATAATATTCATGACCTGGGGGTGGGAGGGGAGAAATCATTTAGAATGATTAGTCTTATCACAATCCTAAGGTATTAGAATTTTCAACAATGCTGAAATAATTGTGCAACTTTAAGGAAACGTATAAGAAGGTAGCTAAATTATCACTGAACTCACTGAAGTTAGTGAATACTATGCAGTGCTAATCATGTATGGCTTCTCAAAAGCATTTAATACTGTTGACAGCTGTCCTCTTGAGATGCTGTACCTACTTCCCTCTCTGTTCTTCAACTTTTTCTCTATTCCTTTGCTGTCTCTTTGGCTGGTCCTCTGTATTTTGTTCCTCCATTACATATTTGAATCCTGTGATTTGTCATGCGTTGTCTTTGCTTTTCATTTTACTTGCTGTTCTGATAAATTCTACTCCTTCAAGTGTGTTTACTGCTTTTCATATATTCTTTAGGTAAGATCTTTTTCTTGACCTTCAAGCCCGTATCAGCACACCAGGAGAAATCTCCCACTGATAACTCACATTCATCCTGGATAAATTGATCTCATTATCTATCATTCAAAACTGACTTTTCATAATATATGACTCCAAAATTCTTATAGTCATGTAGCAAAATTGCTGGCCGTTATCCTCCCTCACAGTCCCATCCATTAAAATCTGATGAGTGAACTGAAATACTACTCAAAACTCTATCCTGGGTCTTCTTTCCCCACTACCCTGACTCATGTTCCTGTTACCTGTCCATTATCACCATTCCAAAAGACTCCCTGCCTGAATTCTTGCACATCTATAATCCATCTTCACAAGTGTGTTTTTTAATACACAGAAATGATTAACCACAACAGCCTTCAACAATACAAGACTACCTAGAGTCCAAACATACTAACTTGACATAAGTATCCTTTGTGGTCATATATTGAGCCTCCTTTCCAGCCTCCTTTAGCTCGGTCACCTTTGTGCTCTAAGTTTCAGCTATACTGTGCTACCAAGGCATAGCAGGATGTTTCACACCTATGTGCATGAGCATGATGTGTATGTGCATGGACACATGTGTTTTACACAATTCTCACTGCTTATAAAACACACTGCATCAGCTATCTATTGTTACATAACAAATTAGCACCAATTTAATGGCTTAAAACAATACACATTTATTATTTCACAGTTTCTGTAGGTTAGAAACCTGGGCATAGCCATGCTGGGTCCTTTGCTTCAGAGTGTCTCACAGACTGCAATAAAGGTGTCAGTCAGGACTACAGTCTCATCTGAAGGCTCAACTGGGGAAGGATCTGCTTCTATATTCACTCAGTGGTTGTTGGCAGAATTTAATTTCTCAAAGCTTTCAGTCCTAACTAGCTGTTGGCCAGAGGCCTCTTTTAGTTCCTTACTACCACGGCTTCTCTATAGGCAGCTGCCTCATAAGTATGGCAGCTGCTTCATCAAAGCCAACAGTAGAGAGAGTCTTTTAGCAAGATGAAGTTCACAATCTTACATAACCTAATCATTAAAGTGATATCCCATCATCTTTGCCATTTTCTATTGTGTAGGCCACTAGGTTTAGCCCACTCTGAACAAGTTGGAATTACACAAAGATGCAACTATTAGGAGGTTGGGATTATGAGGAGTCATTTCAGAATCGACCACACCCACCAACCCCACCTTCCTTTACCCCCATCCACCTGACAACACCTGCTCAGGATTATTGAAGACTCGTGTGACTTATCAAGACCTCAGTTTTTCAATATTTCCCAACAAACCCACCCTGAAGTTGGTTACTCCCTTCTTCATACTCCCAATACACCTCTAATATTATTTTTCAATTATTGTTTACATAGTTTTCTCTCCCGTCAATACTTTGAGAACAAAAAATGTAGTGTATTATTTTCTACTCTGTGGTAAGATTATCAGTCCAAAGAAGTGCTCATTAAATGTTGAATAATAAGTAAGTTAAACCACAGATATTAAATACATAAAATTATCTGGAAACAGGTAATTACCCCAGGGATAATTGACAGCCAACGATGTGTTTAACATCTGAATGTATCGTTTACTTTAGGAAGAGTACAAATGGTAATCTTCTGTGAGTGACATCATAAAGTGACAGATGTGAATGTCTCTATTATTTTTAAGTTCTTTCAGTGAGAAACAACTATAAAATGAAATGCCATGTGGATAATATAGTATAGCGGTTAAGATCACAGGCTTTAGCATCAGTCAATGGGATCAAATCTCACTTCTACCACTTATTAACTGTATGGTTTTGGACAAGTTACTTTAACCTCTCTGTTCCTTTCTTTACTGGTCTGTGAAATGTTGTCTGAAATTGTACCTACCTCATAGGGCTGTTATAAAGATTAAATACATTTATTTGTGGAAAGCAGGTAATAAAGACCTAGTGTGTATTTGACTCTCAGTAAATGCCAATCATTATTATCTCCTAATATATTGAAATAGAAAGATATTCATGATATGAAACTTGGAGAGATGTATGTAAGTTGTTAATTATCTTTAATATATACATAGATCTATACACTTAGTTCATCTATATGTTTGTATATGGGAAAATTGGGAAGTATACACAGATTTTTAACAATGATTATTTCCAGGAATTAGGGAAGAAGTAAGGGCGGGTAACTTTATTTTTGTATTTTGCAGATTATTGTATTATTTGAATTATTCTAAATAAGCATATATCACTTTTTTTTTTTTTTTTTTTGAGACAGAGTTTCACTCTTGTCGCTCAGGCTGGAGTGCAATGGCACTATCTTGGCTCACTGGAACCTCTGCCTCCCAGGTTCAAGCCATTCTCCTGTCTCAGCCTCCTGAGTAGCTGGGATTACAGGCACCCACCAGCACGCCTGGCTAATTGTTGTAGTTTTTTGGTTTTTTGTTTTTTTGGTTTTTTGGGTTTTTTTTGAGACGGAGTCTTGCTCTGTCACCCAGGCTGGAGTGTAGTGGCATGATCTCGGCTCACTGCAAGCTCCACCTCCCAGGTTCATGCCATTCTCCTGCCTCAGCCTCCCGAGTAGCTGGGACTACAGGTGCCCGCCACCACCCCCAGCTAATTTTTTGTATTTTTTAGTAGAGACAGGGTTTCACCATGTTAAGCAGGATGGTCTTGATCTCCTGACCTTGTGATCCACCCGCCTTGGCCTCCCAAAATGCGGGGATTACAGGCGTGAACCACCACGCCTGGCCTGTTGTAGTTTTAATAGAGACAGGATTTCACCATGTTGGTCAGTCTGGTCTCCAACTCCCAACCTCAGGTGATCCACTCGCCTCGGCCTCCCAAAGTGCTGAGATTACAGGCGTGAGCCACTGTGTCCGGCCACATATATCACTTTTATAATCTGTTATGGATTCGATATATTCTTCCAAAAAGATATGTTGAAATCCTAACCCCCGGTAAGTACCTCAGAATGTTACTTTATTTGGAAATAAGGACATTAGAGATGTAATTAGTTAAGGTGAGGTTATGCTGGTGTAGGGTGGGCCCTAATTCAATATGATTAGTGTCCTTATAAGAAGAGACACCCAGACACATAGAGAACACCATTGGGTAATGGAGCCAGTGACTGAGTGCTGCAGCCGCAAGCCAAGGAATGCCAAGGATTGCTGACAGAGCACCAAAAGCTAAGAAGAGGCAGGGAAGGATTCCCCTACATGTTTCAAAGGGATCATGGTTCTGCCAACACCTTGATTTTGGACTCCTAACCTCCAGAACTCTGAGACAATACATGTCTGTTGTTTTAAGCCACGTAGTTTGTGGTTCTTTGCTACCGCAGGCCTAGAAAACTAACAGCCAAAATAAATAAATTAATATTTTTAAGTATATACAAAAAAGAAGAGAAAAGACAGGCAGTTGCATAGCTCATAAAATTATAATCTCTTGAAGTTTAAGCTTCAGGTTCATTTTGACTCTTATCTCTCCAGCCATGCCAATAGAATTATTATTTTTTGACATCCCAGCCAAATATTTGACAAGGAGTTCATAAACTACTGAGAAGTGCTAAGAAATGTAGGAGCTGTATCTTTCTCTTCTGTTCCTCCACGAAATTTCTTCTATCCAATTTCCAATCATGCAAATCGTATCAAGAAGGCAAATAATCCAAGGGTTAAGCAACATTTGATTGGCTGCTGTGACTGCATGTATCTAAAGAGAAACAGAAAGTAATTTAACGGCCGGGCGCGGTGGCTCAAGCCTGTAATCCCAGCACTTTGGGAGGCCGAGACGGGCGGATCACGAGGTCAGGAAATCGAGACCATCCTGGCTAACACGGTGAAACCCCGTCTCTACTAAAAAATACAAAAAACTAGCCGGGCGAGGTGGCGGGCGCCTGTAGTCCCAGCTACTCGGGAGGCTAAGGCAGGAGAATGGTCTAAACCCGGGAGGCGGAGCTTGCAGTGAGCTGAGATCCGGCCACTGCACCCCAGCCTGGGTGACAGAGCAAGACTCTGTCTCAAAAAAAAAAAAAAAAAAAGAAAGTAATTTAACTACGGTATGTGACTCAAGTGATACATGTTTTAGGTAAATAATTAGAAACAAAACAAAAAGTCAAGTAGTTTCTAGCCTGTCCTTCAACTGTTTAAAATATTACAGCAATAAAACTAATGGAAACAGAGTTTTTTCCTAACTACATCAAAGTTATTAACATGTAGAGTCAATTAGAAAAAAATATAATAATGTACATTCATAATTGTTGTTAACAACTCATATCAAATGGACAAACTGTTTGTCACCAATATATATAGGAAAGGTTAGGGCTTCTCAAAAAATGTTTCTTTAATGATGAAACTTTCCAATTTTAATTTTTTTTTAATTAGCATCTTATAGAAGGAGGAGGAAGAGGGTCAAAAACAAAGAACTTTCTTTTCTCAATATGTATAGCCATGGAAGATGGCAGAAGGGAGTGAAAAAATTCAATCATTTTTATTAATAAAACAAATGGAGAAAGCAGTGGAACCAGTAACCCCAATAATGGATCATATATTATTATTTATTTTATTTGCCTATCTCTTTCACAAATATCTAGCTATTCATCAAGTAGACATTCCCTCTAAGGCGCAAAGAAATACTGAAGTTTTAATCTACCATTGTTTCATCCTTTCTTCTGGTGGAAATACTTGTATTCATAAGAAACTTTCCAAATTAATTAAACATGTTTAAGGTTGATACTGGCCAGAGACTTTCCTGTCTTCCAATTTAAGAGATTTTGACAAACATATGAGAATTACATTACAAAATATGGCAAGACAGGGAAAGAAAATAGAAGAGGGGAAAGAAAGGAGAGGGGATGAAAGGAGGAAGGAAAGAAAGAAAACTGAAAACGGAAATACAGGCCAGGCACGGTGGCTCACGCCTGTAATCCCAGCACTTTGGGAGGCTGAGGCAGCTGGATCATTTGAGGTCAGGAGTTCAAGACCAGCCTGACCAACATGGTGAAACCCCATCTCTACTAAAAAATTACAAAAATTGTCTGGGTATGGTGGTATGTGCCTGTAATCCGAGCTACTTGGGAGGCTAAGGCAGGAGAATTGCTTGAGCCCTGGAGGTGGAGGTTGCAGTGAGCCGAGATCATGCCATTGCACCGCAGCCTGTGCAACAAGAGCAAAACTCCTCTCAAAAAAAACCAAAAAAACAAAAAAACAAATTTCCTCTCATTCATTTCACAAATGTCAAGTATTTGCCATTATTCCTAAGGAAATGAAAAGAAACAAAAACGGGTGTCACGTTGTTCTGAAATAGTTACTGTTACTTATTATTGAGAGTGCAAACCACCCATGTTTCCTCTTGTGCTTATGCAAAGGTTAAACAGCCTGAGAATTACCTGCACCATGGAAATGTATTCTGGGCTTAATAGACACAAAGTGTCCATCTCTGAGTTATTTTAACAACTAAACCCTAGAGACCAGAGATAAACTAAAGGAGAGTAAAGAAATATAATTACATTGGACAGTAATGTCATGAAGAGTTAATTGGGATTCAGTGAGTCATAACTTATTTTGAAGATGTGGCATTTTAGAAAACCACCTAGCTTCATTTATATTACCCTCAGACATTAAAGGTGTAATTGTTGTCATTATCGTTTTAATCGGTACTGTAATTTAATGGCTATACACGTGGTTGTTGTAAGGTCTTTTAAGCTGTTGGGATTTCAATATTTGACATGTAGCTTGAAAAAATAATTATGACATTTCACAGATTTAAGGTTGGCCTTTGCAGTTAATGACAGCACTGCCTTTTCAAAATGGTTATTATTGATAGTACAAATACTCAAGTACTCAAATACAGAGCTGCCTTCATCTGTACCATAGTTCTTTTTCTTAGAGATTTCTGGAATTTATTAGAAATCACTGCGATTATCTAATCGGGCCAACACTGCCACCATATTTATGCAGTATGTAATGTATGGTAGCTATATTGCAAAATACCAAAAGAAAAGCACTTGTAGTAGTTCCTACTTGGAAAACAATATTGTTACTAAAAATTATGGCGGAAATAATATTTTATTAACTGTAGGCCTTGATTGTCTTGATTGCAAATGCTAGGTGCCATATTATGCACACAGCTTGAAATATATGTGGCACAATGAATAAAAGCTTACTTTCCTAAAATATAAAATGATTGAGGAATTCGATGATCACATTTAAATATTTTCAAAAAGGGTTATTTTCTACCCAGCAGTAGAATAATTGACAGATAATTACAAAAGAGGCTATGCCAAAATTATTGCTAGGCCCTTTATATTGAGACAATGGTCTTTATATAGTGTTTGATGAGAAATCTATCATTTCCCTTGGGGTAGTGGCCAGTTACTTATAACCGTAACAACTTAAATGACTCTGTTTCTAGACTTCTAGTTAGGGGCACTTCTTAAATCTTGAAAACGGGGCAAAGCATACATTTCTAAGATGAAGATTTACTTGGTTGTCTTCACTCTTAGTACATGGGGTGAGTTTCAGCTTACAAACCTGGCCTCTCCTCTGAAACTAGCAAGGAAGGACCAAGTGTCACAATATAGCAGGAGCTCTTAACCCATCTGCACAATCATTGCGAGATGGGGAGTGGGTAGGCTACCCAATCAGTGCCTCTGACTTGATTGATCCAGATCCGGGTGTGTACAATTTCTTATAAAGCTCTCAAGGTGATTCTAATATGCATCCAGGGCTGAGAACCACTTCATTAGTGATTATTAGATCAGTTTTCAAAATACAGCCTATCTAACATTGATGGACTCTGTCAATGTCAGTGTCCTGGTTGTGATATCATAGTATGGTTTTGTAAGAGGTTACCACCAGAAAAAAATTGGGTAAAGGGTACGTGGAATGGAGTCTCTCTGTATTATCTCCTACAACTGCATGCAATTCTATAAGTATTTCAAAATAAAAAAGTTTAACTTATTTTTTAATAGTCTACCAGTGAACTCCATTAAACTTACTTGTGACTCTTAAAGATACAGATTTTTGGGCCCCATCACAGATCTAGCAAATCAGAATGCCTGTAGGTGTGTCCTGGAATCTACTTTTTTAAACACGCTCACTGGAAGATTTTGCTGAAACATTGATTTAGCTACTTACATGTTTAGGTTTTGAGTAATATTGGGCACCTGGACAGTCCTAGGTAAGTGAGAATTACACACACTGGCACACCAAGTTCCCTGCCCTATTCAGTATTCTACTGCTATTCTTGCTGCACTTGTCTCAAAAAAATAGGATTTCATATATCAAGGTATTATGATGATACTAAGGCAAACTAATGCATAAAAATAATATATAATGAATTATTCAATCATTCAACAATTTTTTTTATTGAGTACCTATTATGTGCCAGATACAGTTCTAAGTATTGCTTTTAAGAATGACACATGAAAAAATGCTCATCATCACTGGCCATCAGAGAAATGCAAATCAAAACCACAATGAGATACCATCTCACACCAGTTAGAATGGCAATCATTAAAAAGTCCGGAAACAACAGGTGCTGGAGAGGATGTGGAGAAATAGGAACGCTTTTACACTGTTGGTGGGATTGTAAACTAGTTCAACCATTATGGAAAACAGTATGGCGATTCCTCAAGGATCTAGAACTAGATGTACCATATGACCCAGCCATCCCATTACTGGGTATATACCCAAAGGATTATAAATTATGCTGCTATAAAGACACATGCACACATATGTTTATTGCAGCACTATTCACAATAGCAAAGACTTGGAATCAACCCAAATGTCCATCAGTGACAGATTGGATTAAGAAAATGTGGCACATATACACCATGGAATACTATGCAGCCATAAAAAAGGATGAGTTTGTGTCCTTTGTAGGGACATGGATGCAGCTGGAAACCATCATTCTTAGGAAACTATCACAAGAACTGAAAACCAAACACCGCATGTTCTCACTCATAGGTGGGAACTGAACAATGAGATCACTTGGACTCAGGAAGGGGAACACCACACACCGGGGCCTATCATGGGGAGGGGGGAGGGGGGAGGGATTGCATTGGGAGTTATACCTGATGTAAATGACGAGTTGATGGGTGCAGCACAGCAACATGGCACAAGTATACATATGTAACAAACCTGCACGTTATGCACATGTACCCTACAACTTAAAGTATAATAATAATAAATTAATTTTTAAAAAAAAGAATAAATACAAAGTTCTCATTTAAAAAAAAAATAAAATAAAAATAAAATCCTACTTCTGCCACTTAAAAAAAAAAAAAAACAAAAAAAACAAAAGGTAAAGAAAACAATTTGGGAGAAAAGCCTCTTGCCAGCATCTCTTCAATAATGTGATATATTATAGAAAAGCTCCTGTGCGTAAGATCAGCCTTGATCTGGCTGTATTTTTATTGAATCTTAAAAAAAGCAATTTTCAGAACTATTGTGTAGTGATCAAAAACCCAGCTATAGAACCAAGCAGCTCAGTCTGAAAGCCATGGTGGTCACTTATTAGCTGCATAACACTGGGTAAATAGCTTAACCCATTTGTGCTGCAGTTCTCATTTGTGAAACAGATTCACTAATAAGGCATACTAATAGTGCCAAATGGAATCTTTAGTGTCAGTATTAAATCTCTAATGTATGTGAAAGACTTAGAACATTGCCTGGCATTTCCTCAGTCCACCCACCCAATCCCACCCACACACAGTTAAAAGTTAGTTCTTATTTCCCCGATTGTCAATTTTGTGTATATTACTTGATGCGCATCGTTTTCCCACATCTTTGTCACTGATTGTTAGTTTTATATAGTTCAGTAGCAAACACAATATCTAACAACCTGAATTTATTTTATTATAATCATTTCAAAAAAATTAGAGTCAAAGGTCCTCAACTGTATGTCTCCAGTAATTTCACTTGGAAAGTTTTTCAGGCACTGAATTCATTCTTGACAATAGAGGAGCATTCCCCTGTCTGTAATATTTGAGCAGAAAGGACATTGGTTCCATGAAGCCTTGTTTCTGTTTTTCTTCTGTTTATTAGAAAATACACTGTTGATGGCAAATTCATGAGCAATCTACATATATAATTAATTAGAGGAACAAATTGAAATTGACCAAATATCTCAGCGCTTTGAACATAAGGACTTTTCAAATGGTCAAAACAATTACTTAGAATTTAAGCATTCATTTAAATGCAAGACAGTGTGCAGTAGAGATACAAAAGAGAAACCAGGCTCCCATGATATTATAAATGCTAACCCTGCTCCTTAAGCAAACGAAAGTCTCTTTCTATTGTCAGTAGCTGTCTTCTAGGACTAACAGTTTGCTATTTTATAAAAGGGAGAAAAACTTATCAAAAACATTCCATGAAATGTACCTCTTTTGAAAAATTACTCCTTAAATTTGAGTTAAAGAATTCTTTAGAAGCCAAACTGCTGAGATGATTTATCTGCACAAAAGAAAACTACTGTTCAAGAAGCATATTTGAAGAATATGTCATTGCAAATCAAAGATTCTTTTAAAAATAAATCTCAAAAGGAAGAGAGGTGGGGGAAGAGAGAGAGAAAGAGAAAGAGAGAGAAATATGTAATTAAAGTCATAGGTAATTTAAGTTTGGAAATGAACATTCATTCACTACTTTGTTATATTGTAATATGGTGGTAAACAAAACAAAGCAATAATTTTGTCTGATTTTCTTTGCTAAGAAATGGAACCATTTATGAAGCTTAGCAACTGATATGAATTTTGCTTTGATGGTAATTATGTAACAGAGTGGCAGGGGTTTCGCTTCCAGATAATGATGGACAATGAAGGTCAATTTCTATCCTGTCGTTTTGAATATTCAGTGCCAGCACAATTTAATTGGGATCAGGTAATTGCTCAGAAGGCTACACTGAGCCCACTATCATTCCTCAGTGTCGCTCCTGCAAACCTACTTATCCTGACGTTGTTTGTCAAAAACTGTCACAAGGAATGAATGCGTCTCACTGAGAAAAATAACCTGTTTGTCATTGCTCAGAGCTTCAAGGCCATACTCTAAAGTGATAAGAAAAAGATTTTTTTTTTTTTTTTTGAGCAAAACTGTCTTGTCTCTGAACTGATTAAATTGGTCCATCATGGTAATATAAGGGAACATTTTAATGAAATAAATTATTTATGGGAGTTCAGTGATATTTGCTGTTGTAGCTCTTGTGTGATAGTATCAAGTGTACCTGTTACCCTCTTTTGGCATTGAAGGATATTATGTTAGTCTTTAATATCTTTTGCAAAGTATTATAAATTATGCAAGTAATAAATGTAAACATTGTTTTAAGAACTACAGTATTGTGAATAAATTGGTGAAAATTTATCTTGTGATTTTCTCATTGACATTAGAGAGAAGCAGAAATTTAGCAACTAATTAGTGTATAATGTGTGTTTTTATAATAAAAGGAAACTATGTGCTCAGGAAAAGTCTAATGTCCTCAAAATGAAAATACTCATAGTAACAGTAATATATATATATATATATATATATATATATATATATATATATATATAAAATGTGATTTATAATGATCACAAACATTAAATGTTGTTTGAATTGGCACTAGTAAATTCTGATTACCACCTATGACTTCTGACTTCTGTCTATTGATATGAGGACTAAAAGGATAGTTAATGTTATTATTAGTATTAATAAAAGTAATGTAAGTTTAGTATTAGTATAAGATTTCTAATCTATTCACCATAGACAATGAACCAAAGAGGAACTACTTTGTGCTACATTTTTATCTGTCTCAGGGCATAGGATCAATACAATTTCTAGTTTTGTAAAATGAAAGCACTGATACAGAAGACACCTATTTCATTTCCTCAGAATAATAGTATATAATATTATATGTTATATACTTTACACAAGTGTTAAAATAAAAATGAGGAACTATTTAAAATGATAGGCTCACTACTATATTTAATAGCATTAATCCTCAAAGGAAATATTTAATGTATTAATTTCTTAATATGTGTGCATTGTGAATACATGAGAAAAAGGAAAAAAATTCTTTAAATGAGTTCCTGCAATTAATATCATCAACTGATGTAAATTATAGTTTTAAAACAAAAAAGCCCTTAAAGCATGCTATGAATAAAGTAGGAAACAAACTAAATTTTAATCTTTATTATTATCAGAATAATCTTTGCATTGTTCTTTTTCTACTTGAAGTTTCAGTGGTTTTCATTGATAGTCATAAACTGGAGAGAAACTTGTGCTCACCTATAATACTCCTGAGGCATAAGGCACCAAGGCTTACTGTCTTCCAGCATTGCTTCCATTTTATGTCTGGAGGAGATAAGATATGGGTGTAGATGTGAAAGAGAATTGGATATGCAGACTATTGCTTTATCTTTATCTCTGAATAATGGACACCCAAGCAGTTTTAAGGGAGGGCCTTTACTGGCTCTCATTTGCCTTGTTTTTATTAGGAGACAGCCTCTCTGGGTTGCAATAGGTTGCAAGTTATAAGATTCAAATGACTCTGGATGAGATGCTACCTTTCTTAAATTAATTTGAATTGTTCATATCAGGAGTCCTTTTTAAGGATCAGTCAATAGGGGAACAATAAGGCAGTGAGTCTATGAATCTTCAGCATGGCTTACAGCTGGAGGACATAAAAAAGGAGGTTGGAAGCGCTGGACACACTTGAAAAAAAAAAATCTTGTCTGGGTTGAAAAAATGCATTTTCTTTGTCTAAGTCACATAGTGTATTCCATATTTAGCTGTAGTGTTGAAATAGGAAAAACATTGTGTCTTGGCAGGTAGGCCCCTGCTCTGAGCTGGACCCAATGGTCACTTTTGTTTAACATTCAGAGGGCTGTCAAGATGAGGAAGTTCGTTTCATGTTTTTTCTACCATGAATTTGCTCTTCCTGGCCAAGTCCGCTCATGCCTGTGAAAATAACTCACCAGCATGCTGGAGAATGAGATACTAAACTAGGACAAGAGCCGCTGCTGAAAAGCTCATGGCTGATACCAACTGGAAACTAATTAAAATGACTGTTACAATAAACCAGTTCTCCACTCACTCAAAGTGACAGTGAAGTGAAGGAAATCATCCTTTGTGTTTCCTTTGTTTCATGCAATAGTTTGTGTGGTTAATTCATTATAGTCTTTGTTCTCAAGTGAAATACAACAGTCAGGTGAAAGAAGAGTTTTCTTCCTTGACTTTAAAGTGGATTTCCTTTTATAACAGGTACAACTCAGCTTTCAATTGTTTTTAGTTCTGAAGTTAATAGCAGTAGTTCTGGGCTTTTTTTTTAAATCAATGGCTTGTTAATTGTCATCCCAGTTATTTACATGGGAATATAGAGACTGCAGTCTCCCAGCTGCCAGGCCCCCAGGGCTTTGCCACTGGTATTATTTATAACACGACTAATTAAAATGAATTTGCTTGCAATAAGGTTCTGTGTGCTATTTGTGGGAGAGGAGTTATTAAAATATTCAGTACAGCAACAGTAAACTTGAATGCAAAGTAATAATAATCATACATTTTTAATTACATGTTTAATACCCATTTGGCTAATATAGAACTATTCTGAAAATTACTTGGGATCAGCACAATGCCTTTTTATGCTTAGTAGTATCCAAAGACATCCCTCTGAATGGGCTTAGCATATGCACTGTCATCGAGATACAGCTGTTTGATGACAGACACACAGTGTGTTCCTATGATACTTTGCACAAGATCAGCTATGACAAATACAAGTTTATTTTGCTTATTGCAGGCAAATAATGTCCTTTGCAGGAACTTGGATGGAGCTAGAGGCCATTATTCTAAGTGAAATAACTCAGGAGTGGAAAACCAAATACCATATGTTCTCACTTACAAGTGGGAGCTAAGCTATGAGTACACAAACGCATGTAGAGTAATGGACTCTGGAGACTCATGCTACATATTGGGTACAACGTATACTACTTGGGTGATGGGTGTACCAAAGTCTCGGAATTTGCCACTATATCATTCATCCATGTAACCAGAAACCACCTGTACCTCCAAAGTTATCAAACTACAAAATATATATTTTTTAAAATGATTCCTGGCTGGGCACAGTGGCTCACAACTGTAATCCCAGCACTTTGGGAGGCCGAGGCGGGCAGATCATGAGGTCAAAGAGATTGAGACCATCCTGGCCAACATGGTGAAACCCCATCTCTACTAAAATACAAAAATTAGCTGGGTGTGGTGGCACATACCTGTAATCCAAGCTACTCGGGAGGGTGAGGCAGGAGAATTGCTTGAACCCAGGAGGCAGAGGTTGCAGTGAGCCAAGATCGTGCCATTGCACTCCAGCCTGGGAGACAGAGTGAGACTCTGTCTCAAAAATAAATAAATAAATAAAAATAAAGATAGATAGATAGATAGATAGATATGTGATTTCCATTTTCCACCAACTTCCTTTTGAAAAATTTCAAGCAAGACTCGTACAAAGGACATCCATATGCCCTCCACCCAAATTTATCAATTTCTTACATTTGCTCACTTGCTCACTCTCCCTCTATCCCCTTTCTCATTATATATGTTATATAATTAATATATAAATATAAATTATATAATAGGTTATATAATTAATGTATAATATATAAATATAAATTACATAACAGATTATGTATAATTTTTATATAACTGACTGAGTCACTTGAAAGTTACTTGCAGGCGTCATGATACTTCTAAATGCTTCCTCATATGTCTTCTAAGGGCAAAATATCCTCTTACATAGTCACAACGTAATTATCCCATCCAGGAAATGTATGGTACTGTTATCTAGAGTCCATATTCACATTCTTTACAGTTGTTCCTCACTCTCCACTTTGCTCCAGGATTTAATCAGGAACCATGCAATACATTCAGATGCATGTCCATTTGATCTTTAATCTAAAAAAAAGTTTTCAGCCTTTGTTGATATTTATATTCTTTGTGTTCTTCAAGGATTGCTCCCAGTTGTAAATAGTTTCTGATGTTTGTTTGTTTGCCTGTTTTCTAAGTCAACTCCAGAAGAAGCATGTATTTATACACAACTAATCATGAATAAAGAAAGGTCATTGTTAAGGACTTGATATTAGCAAACTATATTGTCAAGCTCTTTGCTAGTTTACCCGTAACATTGCAAGACATTTTCTCCCACTCATTTGGAAAGTGTTTCCATTTGTATCTGGCAAGCTATTATCTTAGTTCTTTTTTTTTTTTTTTGAGACGGAGTTTCGCTCTGTCGCCCAGGCTGGAGTGCAGTGGCGCAATCTCGGCTCACTGCAAGCTCCGCCTCCCGGGTTTACGCCATTCTCCTGCCTCAGCCTCCCCAGTAGCTGGGACTACAGGTGCCCGCCACCTCACCCGGCTAGTTTTTTTGTATTTTTTAGTAGAGACGGGGTTTCACCGTGTTAGCCAGGATGGTCTCGATCTCCTGACCTCGTGATCCGCCCATCTCGGCCTCCCAAAGTGCTGGGATTACAGGCTTGAGCCACCGAGCCCAGCCTATCTTGGTTCTTAATAATACTGTTATTGAAGATCTTCTAGTAGGTAGAAAAGTATAAAGTGCTATTAGTATTCCAAAGGAAAGTATAATCTAAATGGTGAAAGGAAGTAGAAACATGGGGAAAATCAATACAGTGGAATAACGTTTAAAGATGCAGCATATGTTACAAGGCAGGTTAGCATTAATTGCTAACTTAGTGATATAGAAAGTAAGTCTATATTATCTGTAATTTACATAGCTGTTGATTTTCATAAGGAAAAGGCAATACCACTTGTCTAAAATGGAAAAGAGTTATGTTGATGTTAGTAATAATCATTTACATAAGTATACATGTGATTTCAAGGACAATAGCTAATGATGGCTCATAAATATGCATATTTTTCATTGATCAAAACTGTGCGGTAAACTTCTGGTGTCTGATCTTGTAATCTATTACACAACATTAAAGTAATTAAGAAGAGAATTGAGGCAAATAAGACTGCTTTTAAAACATACCTTCACATGGTTCTTCATCTTGAATTCGATAATTGCAAATGTGACAAATCTCTGTGCTAAGTTTATTTAGTTTAACAGTTGTAAATTAAAAAGAAAAAATTCCTCCATTATGTTTATCAGGTCTTCCAAGCTTTTGTTCACCATTTTTAAATTATGTATTTTTTTATTCACCATTTTAAAAAATTATATTTTTCTACTTCATGACCCCAGCCAAATAGCATACAATGTTTAACTATAATTCTTTACAAATTATACTTATTTCTTTATAGTATATTGACAATTTTTGTGATAGATCTTCTTTTAGAATTCAATAACCTAAAAATTAAAAACTATTTTAGAGTTAGTGATTCTAACTTCATGAATCTTCTGATTAATAAACTTCCTCAAATGCGTTTAAGCAGAAAGAAAATTGCTGAATATAAACTAAAACTGCTCAGAGAAATGCTTTTTATTATGCACTTTCAAATGAAAGTGCATGCACAATGAGCCCAGTCCTCTCTTTAGTATTCAGTACACAGCTCAGGGCTGTGTATTAGCCCGGTACCCTCTCCTTGCTAGCTATGCAATTAGTATTGATTGACTGATAGATCGCACACTTGATGTGGGTGGTCACTGAGGTACATACACCTCTGTACAAGGCCCGCCAGGCCATTGTGCGTGCCTGGTACCTTACCGAGGAATAACAAAACAACTGGTGATTTTTTAATCAACTGTACATAGAATACAAAATGTGGTCTGTCTTCCTGTGTCTAGCTACTTTTTACCTCGTGGTTTTATTTTCCCAGTGATGTGTACACTTTAGATTTTTTCCCAGACATAAGAGAAAATTTATATTGTATTTCACTTTCTGTTTTAAGCTTTCTCTTAAAAAGTCTATACATTATATTTGTGTTAACATGCCCCCATATATAGCACTTAGTATGTTTAAAACACTGCATTTGATGCTTTATAAATTTAGTTAATTTGAAGGAAATCACGAGCAAAATCTCATGCACGTTTCTTTTGTGTATGAAATTTAATGGAGGATGTTTTGTCTACAGACCAGCTTGCAGGCCTTCTGCTCAGGCCTCATCATCTTTTATAGAATACATGAGGTCCAATGTGGCCTCCTTCCAATCTATCTGCTGGGACAGGAAAAGGAAGCTCTGGATATCTCAGCAGTAACTCCCCATTCGCTCATTGCCCCAGCCCCTAGAAACCACTAATCTGTTTTCTGTCTAGAACTTTGCCCATTCCATATATTTCATAGAAATGCAGTCATACAATATGTGACCTTTTGTGCCTGACTTCTTTCACATTGATGTTTTCAAGATTCAGCCACATTGTAGGAATTATTTTATCTATTTTTATTACTGCATACTATTGCATTATATTCCACATTTTATTTATCCTTTTACCAATTGATAGACATGTGGGTTGTTTCTGCTTTGGTGCTATTATGAATAATGCTGCTATGAAAATTCATGTACACGTTTTTGTATGGATATGTTTTCAATGTTCTTTGTTATATACCTACAAGTGGAATTGGTGAGTCATATTTTTCAGGGACTGCCAGTTTTTCTTTTTTTTTCTTTTTTTTTCTTTTTTTTTGAGATGGAGTCTCACTCTGTTGCCCAGGCTGGAGTGTAGTGGTGCAATCTCGGCTCACTGCAACTTCTGCCTCCTGGGTTCCAGTGATTCTCCTGCCTCAGGCTCCTGAGTAGCTGGGATTACAGGCATCCACCACCATGCCTGGCTACTTTTTTTTTTTTTTTGTTTTTTTTTTTTTTTTTGAGATGAAGTCTTGGTCTGTCGTCTAGACTGAAGTGCAGTGGCACAATCTCGACTCACTGCAACCTCCGCCTCCCGGGTTCAAGCGATTCTCCTTCTTCAGCCTCCTGAGTAACTGGGATTAGAGGCACGGGCCATCATGCCCAGCTAATTTTTGTATTTTTAGTAGAGATGGCATTTCACCATGTTGATCAGGCTGGTCCCAAACTCCTGACCTCATGATCCTCCTGCCTTGGCCTCCCAAAGTGCTGGGATTACAGACGTGAGCCACGGCACCTGGCTGCCAAACAGTTTTTCAAAGTGGCTGGACGTTTTACCTTCCCAATAAATATATTTTCATATTTCAACTAACTGATAACATTTAAACATACACAGTGAATAGGAATTTTTACTTCAAGTTACATCTGAAATGATTGGCTATATTTAAAAGTAGATATTCTCTTTTTAACAATAAAACATAATGTCTTGCTTTTTTATATGACTGACATTATTATGCTAGATGACAACTACATAATCATTGGCAAAGCACAATTTGTAGAATTACGGGAATAAAACTGATGGAAGCATGTAGCATTTCATTCTTCCAAAGTCCAGAATGAAACCAAATAGCAGATTTGTTGCAATATTGAGGTTGAAACTCAAGTTTGGTGCATGTCTATTTCCTCCTCCTTTCTTCCATTCCCATATCAAAATAAAAGAAAACAAACAAAATGCTTTTTGTTATAACTTGTTTTTCAGTGTAAGGAAAAAATGGTACAATGTGAAAGCTAAAGTACATACTAGCTAAGAAAACCTGACATGAGACTCATTTTTTAAAGTATAAACCTGTATAGTAGGAAACATTTCCTGAATGCTCGCTATGTGCCAGACACAATCATAAGCTCTTTCAAGGATTAACACAAGGCTATGAGGTTGGTATTATTGTTCTCCATATTGTACAGATGAAGAAATAAAGGCACACAGAGGCTTAGTGTCAGAGCTAATAGGTGACAGAGGTGGAATTCAAACCTAGGCAGGTTGGCTCCAGAATCTGTGCTTTAGCTGCCATTCTGTCCTGCTAAAGAGCATCTATTACCACCATTATCTTACTAGCAACTTTAAATGCATTTATGTAATCATTGGAAACTTCACATAATATAGTAATTTTTATGCAGAATTTAACTAAGATGTCTCTAACATACAACTTCCAGATTCAAATTTGCAGATCTACCATTGTTATCTAAAGGGTGCTTTGATCCACTAACACACTATTGATTTGTATCTTATTTTGTGGGACAGCAGGATTCGGTGAGAATTTCCACAGGGTAGAATCAGTATTGAGTGCCCTATGGAAGTGTTAATGCCATTCCAATATCCTTAGTTTAAGCAAATTATCGTTTCCTGTGAATGTTCTTCAGGCTGTTACTGTAGGTGCCTGTCATGTCACTCCGTGAAAAAATAATGCTGGCCTTGTGATTTCTACAGATTTTACTACTATGGGTGTCACCTCTGAGTTTGAAATATTTGAAGCAGGAGAATCTATAAGTTTTCAGAGATAAAATTGTGTCCAGAAAAATATGTCAACCTTTGATTGACGTGGGTGAGCATGACTGTGTATCATAGATTATAGTATTCTGTTCACTCAGTTTCCTTTCAACAATGTCTCATATATTTCAAAGGAAAATGTTGCCATATCACTTTAGATTTAAAAGGTTGCAGTGAATGATGTTTTCTTAAATAAAAGGGAGGAAAAAGTAATTCTGTCATGTTTTGTAGATTTAAGCCCTGTCATTGCCAAAATATCTGCACATGAAATCAGAAGATACAATTTTTGGTAGGGCTTCTCTGTTGTCTGAATTCCCATTACTGGAAGGAAAGTATGAGAAAAATAAAGTGAATGTCTCGTTTTTCACATGTGCTTTAGTAGTTTGGGGGTCACTGTTTGGAAAATCATAAGAAACTGTGATGGCTTGAATAAATAGTAGAGAGTCAATCACTTTAACCTGTGCTATTTATCTATTTTCTTCTACCATCAATTCCCACTACATCTTTAAGAGAAAAATGCAGCACAAAATTTCTGACAAAGACCATGTTGAAGTACCATTTTTCCCCATCCTTGAAAAGATATCTTAACTCTTCCTTTAAAAGTGTCAAGAACTAGGTGTAGTGGCTGTGTTAGTCTGTTCTCACACTGCAACTAAAGACATACAAGAGACTGGGTAATTTATAACGGAAAGAAGTTTAATTGACTCACAGTTCCACATGCCTGGGGAGGCCTCACAATCATGGCTGAAGGCAAGGAGGAGCAAGAGCACATCTTACATGGCAACAGGCAAGAGAGAGTATGTGCAGGGGAACTCCCCTTTATAAAACCATCAGATCTCATGAGACTTATTCACTATCACAAGAACAGCATGGGAGAGACCTGCCCCCATGATTCAGCTGCCTCCCACCAGGTCCCTCCACAACACAGGGGAATTATGGGAGCTACGATTCGAGATTTGGGTGGAGACACACTCAAACCATATTAGTGGTGCACACCTGTACTCAGGAGACTGAAGCAGGAGGATTCCTTGAGTCCAGGAGCTCCAGGCTGCAGTGAGCCCTGATTGCACCACTGCACTCCAGCCTGGGTGACATAGTGAGACCCCGTTTCTTAAAACAGAAAAGTCAAATAGATTCATTCTCAATTATGATGAGATATTTATAATATGATAGAATCTGACCAGAGAGTATCTGTTCAGCCATATAGGGAGTATATTAGTGATAATAACACCATCAAAAATTATTTCTCGGTTTTCCTTTGTGTGTGCATCTGTAAATGTGTATTTTTGTGTGCGTGGCAAACTTTGCAGATGGCAAAGTCCTAGAAGTGTCCTTCCTCCCATCTTTTTTTTTTTTTTTTTTTTTGGAGACGGAGTCTTGCTCTATCGCCCAGGCTGGAGTGCAGTGGTGCGATCTTGGCTCACTGCAAGCTCCGCCTCCCGGGTTCACGCCATTCTCCTGTCTCAGCCTCCCGAGTAGCTGGGACTACAGGCGCCCGCCACCTCGGCTGGCTAGTTTTTTTGTATTTTTTAGTAGAGACGGAGTTTCACCGTGTTAGCCAAGATGGTCTCGATCTCCTGACCTCGTGATCCGCCCATCTCGGCCTCCCAACTTCCCATCTTTTTATTTGAACTTCTGAGGGTCTGCGGTGAAAGCCAATAAAAGCCCTTAACTTCATTACTGTACTTTATACTAAATTCAAACAATATTGCTCTATTTATTTTAATTCACATTTAGATTTGCATTGTATTTTGTACAAGATAGTGGGTAGAACCTATTTTCCAGTTTTCACTGGAGCAGAGGGTAGACAGGAATCAGCAGTAAAAGTGAGTCCTGATTAGCTTCCCCTCGTCTTGCTTTAGCCTTTGATAAGTAAGCACCTTCTACTTTCATTTCCAATAGCATTTACCATAGAAATAATACAGTGCTCTTCTCCATTTGCTGCAGAGCTCTGTGGTTCATTGTTATTATTTCCTCAGGAATTCCTTTAAAGGTTTCCTGCAATAATGGTATAATCTCAGAGTAGCTTTACCCCTTGCCACGTATATAATGATCATTTCTAGTTAAAAAAAAAAAAAATCATGTGGAAGAGAGTTGATAATATTACAAGGAGAAAACAATTTTCCTGCTGAAAATGTGAGAGTTTGAAATAATAGATGTGGAGGGAAATATAAGTCAATATACAATTAACGCTTAACCTACAACTTCACTGAAATTCTGAGGAAATATTCCAACGCTGCATAAAGTGAATGAAGAGTTTCCTACCAAATATTTCTCCCTCAGTACCTAAGTAATTATTTCTTTTCTGAGTCGCATAAATAGAAGTAGAGATGGCACTAAAGATAAAGATGTTTTGACCTTGTTCTCACTACTTTTTTTCCTGTTGGTTTCCAGCAGTGCCATGGGCTTTCATTACTTATTCAAGAACTGGCTGTGCTGAACTTCCATTGCTACTCTGCTTGTACCCACATATTTCTGTAGCTTGGAAATTTGTCTTTGAGTTTATATAGTGAGGATCTTTTATCTGTCACTGTGCAGTAGCTTTAGCATAATTGCGTTTAGATTTAGAGATTAAGGCTTATAACTTAATTATGAATCCAACTACATAAGAAAGAGTTTAATTTAAATTTAATATTTTGATTCAGCACAGCTCAACTCATGTGTTCTTGTTAAATTGTCTCTCGTTGAATTTATCCTTGTCATTACCTTGGACATCAGTGCTTTTCCAGAATTGCAGGCTATAGCAAAATGACAATGTAGACTTGACTTCTGTCTGAGCTAATCTTCAGAAAGGGCACAGGCTAATGGTGACGTAGACATCTTTACAGTTTGTAAATGTGTTGGGGGGGGTGTGTGTTCATGTGCATACACAGACACATACACATGAATGTGTCTTGCTGTGCTAAGGCCTGAACAAATAAAAATAATGTCAAATAAATATATTTACAAAGCCTAACCTGAAATGATAAAGTAGATGAAATTTGAGAAGGAACATTTGTGGTCTCCCAGTTTTATACCCCATGCACATGTAACTCTATATACATATATAGAGGAAACGCTATTCACACAACACGCACAAATATGCATGTAACACTTATAACAATGTAGTTATATAAGTGTTCGGATATGAGAACCTACTATTTATAGGAATCCTTCAGAAGTATCTTTCTTACTTCCTCTTCCTGCTCTTCCTCCTACTTCTCTTCCTCCTTCCTCTCTGCTACCCACCCCAACCCCTGCATAAAAAGGGAATGGTTTAGTCAGGCAAATAACTAAAAACTGTTATTTTTAAAATAGGTTTTATAAAGGTGATTTTATCCAAGAAAGAAGTGTACTTGCAGGGCTATGGGGGACTGATCTGTGCATATAAAGCTTTTCATTATCAATGGGAAATTTCCGTTTGTAATTACGTCCATCACAACATCAGCAGCAAGAGCATATATAATGTTTCAAAGGTAAGTTAAGGAGTGTTTGTGCATTTTGTATATAATTAGACAAAGAAGTAATTAATAGTGAGAAACTTGAATAACTTCCTTGCATAAACAACATTAAAGCAACAATAACGAACACTTTAAAATATACACGAATATCATGCTAACGTGTCCATTGCCCTGCTTCTCCCTCTCCTTAGTTAAAATCCTCATTTAAATAAGATTTCAGTGAATATAATTTTTATACGTAAAAATTCCTCAGTATACGAAGAATTGTGTGTTATAAATTTTAATGTCAGAAACTTTAAACTAGAAATGCATTCCGGTCGAAATAGTGTAGTTAAACTTTCTCTACCAAGTACTAGTGAGGTGTTTGTGTCGGGAAGATACTGGCTGTGTTGAGGTCTGTCTGCAACCTAACGTTACACAGGGTAGCTTCATTTGGATGTATTTTTAAATTAGATCCCCGCTGATGGTTTCCTTTGACATAAAATGTTTCTTTTATTTTAAAATGTTTGAAAATCAACATTATAATTGATGGCTAAATTTCCACTTTAAGCATACTTTTCCTTGTTGTACTACACATGAAGTACTGTGCTTTGGCAATGAAAAATAGTAGAAAATGTGCCGTAAAAGTAATTGAAACCTAAACAGATTTGCTGAGTGGGATTTTTGTTTCATTCCTTGAGCATGTTGCTCAAGGAAAGCAGATCTAATTAGGGAAAGACAGGAGGCAGATAAAGACTTTGGTGGGAATTGTGAGCAGAGAATTGGGGCATTTTCAAGGGCTATGAGCTTGAGAGAGTCATTATATCCGATTTCGCTCTCCATTTCCTAGTTGTTACTTTCGCTACACCTACACTTATTAATCATCATTGGGGTTGTTTGGGAGCTTACAAGTGAGTTGAAGAGCTGGGTAGAGAATAGAAATTTCCTCTGGTTATTAGAGGAGCAAAGAAGGAAAGAAAAAAAGATGGGAGATGGGAGAATGGTGTGCTTTTGTGTGTTAATGTGCCTGGGGTTGAAGTAGTTACTTGTGAGAAGCAAAAGGGGACAACAGATCATATGCTATTGCTCATCCTTTTGTGGAAGAAACCCATCAGGTATCCATTCACTCACTATTTACTGAACAGAACACATTGTAAGAGCACAGCGTATTAGGCGAAGGGAGGTCACTGGTGAACAAGAGCTTCCTGGAGCTTTCAGTCTACTGGTATCAGAAGCATAGACCAAAGAAGCACATATCGTAAGTGCTAAAAGAGGTAGAGCACAGAATGAGACCTCATGATAAGGGCATCTATTATAATAGTCCTGGATCTGAGAGAACACTTCTCTGAGAAAATAATGTTTGAGCTGACACCTGAATGCTGAATGGGAGTTAATTTATGTGCTGAGAGATGGGAACAGTTCCTGATAGAGGAATTAGCAAATATTAAGCTGAGGAGTCTGTGTTGTATTTTATAAATAAAAATTAGGACCTACTGTTCCTTTTGTCTTTCCTTATTAGTGTGATAAAATCATCCTCCTCCTTACAAAGCCAAGGACTCTGACAATAATTTTTGGCCCTACTTTCTCTGCCACCTTGCACCCCCATTACCTTTACTCTAATAACATCCTTTTGCTCAATAAGTTTTTCTCTTTCTATCTCTAAATCTCTTCTCCTACACTCAACCCTCAATTTAATTCAGGTCTCAGCCACGTATTGCTGAACTCACAGCTTTCTCACTTCCACGAGAATCGACTTTCAGAAGTATCTGATCATGACATTTTCAGCATGAACCTATTCAGTGGCACAGCCCTGCCTATAGAATAAGATGCAGCACCTTTACATGTTCTCTTGATATAATCTGGACCCCTCATCTCCTACCACTTTCCTTGTATTCTTGCCACATGCAACTCCTTGTTCTCTTGAATATAGCAGGCACCCAGGGCCCTGAGTCTTTAAACATGCCAGCATGCCCTTCCTTCCCTAATCACCAATCACAATTTGTCTCCTCTAGCCTGTTGCTTTCCAGGTATCATACTTAGAATTAATTTTCCCTCCTCCCCTGTAGTAGTATTACTGTTACCTGCCTCTCCCCCTTTTCAGCATTTACTTTATAACTCTGTCCTATATTGTAATGTCATAAATCATTGCTCTAACTACAGTTTAAGTTCAGTGAGGTCCAAGAATTTGTCTTATTTATTTTCGTATATTATGCTTTTATCATTTTCCACAGTTGGAAATAAAAATTTATAGTCAGACTTTTAGCAGTTTCCTGGAACTGAGGCAATGGGGGCTGGGGCAGAGAAGAAAGTTAAAGGATACTTGGAGAAACCTGAAGAAAGTAATTTAGACTATTTTATGGTTTATAGTCTCTTTTTGATCAGCTGTGGGTACCCTCACAATATTGGTTGTTGAGAATGATTTGACAGAAGTTATCAAATTAAGGAGACTCAGACTTAGTCTATATGAGACCAAATACTCACATTTTAAACAATAGACATTTTTAGTAATGGCATTTAAGCTCCTAGATAGCTGGATACAGAGCCAATGTTATTGCATATAATTCACCCATTCAACAAATATCAATTGATGACTCACTGGGATCAGGTACAGTTAAAACTTGCTCTGCACTTTGGTCATGCTTGCTTTACTTCATTGCTAATTGAGTCTTAAGGCTCAAGCAGCAGGTCTTATAAATTCACTGGTCTCTATTGTTGAATCCTTCTCTAATTTTGGCAGTAATCATACATGTGAATCTTGCAATGAGGAGCTACCAGATTTTCAACCTTTACATTCAAGCTCTTGTTTCTTCCTGAACTGGCTCTTTGTACAAATAAAAACACACTGGCAAAATAATAAATGAGAATCCTTTTGGACTTTTCAGCCAACAATAAAATATTTTTGTAAAAATGGAAGTGCACAAAATGGCAGCCATCTGTTGTTTAAAAGCAACAGAGCTATACTTAAGTCAATTCTTATGTAAGGTTTGTGTCTGAAAGCAAGGGCAGAATGGTTTATGTTCATCTCAATGGGAGAAGCTTTTGTGATCTTCTTTGTCTTTGTCTATGTTGATGTGAGAGTGGATAACTATTAATAACTGAACATAGTTAATCATATTTAATCATAGATGGGATTAATTGAAAAAATGCCATTTTTATTATTTATGAACTCACATGGACATGTCTAATTGGACAATTCTGATTTTCTCTCTTTATTTTGAGTAGCTTTAAATCCAGACATATTAGCCTAGCAAATCCATAAGGAATCTGTCATCATGGAAATTGCTAACAGAGCCTGAACTTTTTCTCCTTTTCCCCCCACTCAAACTTTGAAACATATACAGTATAATAGAGATAACAATTAGAATAATGGTAAGAAGATTTTTTTTTAAATGAAGTACATCCTAATGAGAGTTAGGTTTTTGCTAAAAAGTATTTTTCTTGATATTCAATAAAATTGATATAAATAAATTATATTGTTAATTTTAATCTTCTTTTACTTGGTAAAAATGCTTTCTATGTAAATCATCTATATTATGCCACATTTTCAATGTTTATTAGAGGAATTTTATAAATTAATCTTGTAAATGGTTTTCATTTATACTATTGTATTTAATGAATGAAATATATAATATATATTCTTTGGAAGACATATCAGTATCACTATTGCAACAGGTATTTTTCCAGAGGTTAACAAGCTATGGCTCGCTTACACATTTCTCTTAATCTACATTGTAGTTTGAAAACACACAAATGTGAATACATTACCAATATTTTGCCAATATAAGAATCCACATTTCTATCTTCTTTTATAAAGTATATGAGGCAAACACAACATATCTAGACTTGGATGTAGACTGTAATTTCAAAATATCTAAAATAGGGGAATTCCAGGGGGAAAATATGTCATTTTTTAAAGATGGCTGTGTTCTCTGTGTTTATGGTTGAAACTATAAACCTATTTCTACCTGGATGAGGGATTTATAAGGCAACATTACAAATTTTGAGTCTCACCCTCTACAATGTTAGCTCCATGAGCACAGGTATTGGGTACAACTCTATCCTCCAATCTACTGCAGGCCCTGCCTGGCACATAAGTGATCCACAAATATTTTGTTAAACGAATAAATGAACACCCTGTCTCTTTTTCTTTCACCTAATCCTGGTATGTCTTTCCTACAATCCTCTGCCACCCAGGGTTACTATTTTATTAGCTGATGCCAGAAAACTCTCCAATGAGAATGTCTCATGTTCTTCACTGTCATACCTTTTTTAGACTTTTTGCTATCATGCCTTAACTACCAACAGCAAAGAAGCCAAAAATTCAGACACTGAAATGTGGTTCAGCCAGAAATATTTACAAATGTAAAAGTGAGAATACTAAGCCAAATACATTTCTCATAATAAAATGTAGATGGTAGGATAATATTAAAACTTCAAATTGTACAGGAGAGATAATTTGGGGGAAAGAGTGTAGTACTAAGCCAGTGCTTCTCAAAGTTAAAGGTTCACATGAATCCCTTGGGGGTCTTGTTAAAATGCAAATTTGTATTTGGTAGATCTAGAATGGATCCTGAGAATTAGCATTTATAATAAGCTCTCAGATGATGCTGATGCTGCTGATCCATGGACCACACTTTGAGTACCTCGATATTAAGCAGCTGTTAAACTATTTGTTTGAAAACAGCCATGATTTGAAGCTATACGTGATAAAATTGATGGACATTTATCAACCTGCTGGAAAAACTTAGATGTCTACAAATGTCCAAATGGGAGAGATACTTGCAGTAAGAACTTCATAGTGGTAGACTTGAAGGGACCTGAGATATCTGTTGCTTCAATTTACAAACTGGGATTCTGGACCCCAAAGATACTCAATGACTTACATAAGAACCCACAACTATGTTGATGCTGCCCCCAATTGGAACCAATGTTTATTTATTCCCAGGCCCATGCTCTTTAAAAGAGATCATGCACATGGACACAAAGAAGGGAACAATAAACATCAGGACCTATTTGAGAGGGGAGGGAGGAGAATGAGGATCAATAAACTGCCTATCGGCTACTATACATATTACCTGGGTGATGAAATAATCTGTACACCAAACTCCCGTGTGACACGCAATTTAACCATATAACAAACCTGCCCATGTACCCCCCGAACCTAAAATAAAAATTGGAATGAAAAAATAGTAATTAAAAAAACAGATCATGCTGCCTCTTGGCTATTGAAGTTATAGTAGAATTCCTTCCATGAAACACTTAGGAAGTTGTTATACTATAAAATACACTTAATTTCAATTAATATTGAGTGCTTCACTAAAGTCAGTCAAAATGAAAGGGAATAATGCATTCGTTTCACATGAGTTGCATTTCTTGTGGGCAACATATATTAATTTTATTATAATTTATCTTCATTAGCTATTGAAAATAATGCTGAAGACATTTAGAATGCCTTTTAGTGGGCATTACTGAATATTAGATGATGAACAGCTTTGTTGGAATAGTTTGCTTAGTTCCTAGGAAAAAGTTTGATTTGATGACTAAGTAAAAATTTAGGGGAAAAAAGCAACAAAAAAATACCCAAAATCAATATCACTACGTTTGCTGACAAAGGGTGTATTTTTAGCTAAATTGATTTTTTAATTAAAAAGAAATCTACATAGATCCCCCTCAACTCCAATGTCAAGTAAGCTCAACTGACATTATCGAAACCATCTTCCTTTTTATTATTATCAAAACCATCGTCCTTTTTACTGTGCATGTGTGTATGTAAGTGCAAGTGTTACAAATTCTTAAAAGAAGGTAAAAGAATGATTTTCCTCATTATGGTGTAAAACAAAATTAAAAAGTGAAATTATCTAATTTGCATAAATTAGACACTTTACATTACATTGGCAGTTTTATCATATTTGAAACATTTTGTTGGTCTCGAGATTTAGTCAGATTATGTCATCAAATCAGAGACCACAAATATCCATCGGAGCTTCATAGAACTTTTTGGAGTTTCATGGGAAAAAAACAGTATTTTCATGAGGCGCAGAATTCATCATCAGCCTCTCACCTCCATTCTACCCTCACCCTTGTATTTCCCTGACCCACATTAGTGTTATGAGAGCAACAAATGGAAGTTTCTCCCAACACAGGTTGTAAGAAAGTGCTGCTATCATGTGAGGAGTATAAAGGGAAAATCAGGCAGCATAATAGCTGAGCTAATTAGGCTCAGACCATTAAAGATCTTATAACGGCTATATTATTGTTGTTGTTAATATCACCTGAATATTGCCTCACAGATTACAAAATTCCTCCTCATACATTATTTTCTGTCACAGATTATAAAATGCTAGCTTTATAAATAATAATCATATTAAAGAGTCTTATGTTAATATTACATGAGACCTTGATTTTCAGTGACGCCATGTGTTTCCATAGTGACTATGATAATTAATTTCTATAAAATCACAAACAGTATTTCCTTTTGAGAGTTGACAACAGATGCTGGCATTTTAACAAAGAGTATATTAAATAATCCACAGCATGCCCAGAAAATTGAAATGATTACCATGAATTAAAAACCCACAAAACTCATAATAATGCTTGTTGATACCTAGAATATTCTGGTATCTATAAGTTTTTAAGAAGGCCAAGCGGGCCTCTGTCACTGTTCTTTACCTGTCAATCACACCGATAACTTCTATGAGACATGATTTCTGTCTTTGAGCTAATCATCCTCTTTTTAATAGCATAAACATTCCAACAGCCATGGAAACTATAATGCATTAAGCCATTTTATCTGCAATTCTCATTTGTTGTGATTTAATTTAATCTGTTTTCTTTGGTTCCAAGTATAAGCCAAAATCAAGACACAGAGAAGAGGCATCTTGTTAATAAGGAAAGAGGATGAAATAGCAGAAAAGTAGTGATTCCCCAGGTGCCAATAGGGGAATATCAAGATGTGTCAAGAAATGAATAGGCAGCCCAAAAGCCAGATTTCTATGGAACCTTTTCTGCCTTTGTGCCTGAATAATAACCATAATTCCTAAATAAATCATATGACTACAGTTGAACAGTGGTAGCTTTTGTGTGTAGAATGCTGAACTTCTAAATTATTTTTATACTCCTCATCAAATGCACTTTAAAATTAAATAGTTGTTATAATACAGTATGCCAGCAAGTCCCAGATTGTCTTGCAGAGTGACTCAGAACTCTTGAAAGGTCACTACTTTCGAACTTCAACATCCTTAAAATCACTTGAAAACTGCTGCTGGTGTATATGACTTGAAAATATATTTTGTTGAGAATATACAGTGTTTCCTGTTCTGTGTCAATTGGCTACCCGCATTCAAACATTTGGAGATCCCCCATAAGCATCCATTTTTCTTTTAAAAATCTGAAGATCTAGTGGCATTGGGTCCACGTTCTGTTCCAGCTAAATATCACTACCTCCTTTGGAAGGGATTTTCCCTTTCCAGTCTCCCAGGTCTTGGTAAACCTCTATCTTCCTTGAACACAATAGTTCTGGCACCTATTGCCATTCAGTGTAGAAGAAATGGCATTCCTATAATTTGATCAGTGCACTGATTGATTTGTTGATTGTTCATAAAAAATAAAAATTGTTTTATGAACAATCAACAAATGAATGAAATGAATGAAACATTTCAGTTTCATTGTTGATCTGTATCTATCTATCTATCTATCTATCTATCTATCTATCTATCTGTCAACCTACCTACCTACCTACCTACCTACATAGGTAGGGGGAGAGAGAGAGACAGAATATAAATCATGGTGTAAGTTACACTTTTAAAAAATTGACCAATTTACCATTGTACAATTGTAAAGACTGCATTGAAGCCATTTTAAGGATAATTCAGATCATATTTTTCCAAGCTCTATGTCTTATGAGAGTAGAAAGAAATGAAGAAATATACATACATTTTGCATAACCTAGTGGCCCTTAATGTATAAATATTGCATGTTTAAGTGAAGAGTCATCCATCAAATCTAATCTATGCCAGAAGTATACAGTTCCTCTTTTCTATTTTGTACTAAAGATATAAATATAACATGTTCCCTAGTTCTCTATTCATTGCAGACTGTGGGTAAAAATTTAAAATATAACCATAATTAAAATGGAAGGGGATGAAGGCTATAAGAGAGTCAGTTACATACATACTATATGGAAAAACTGGGCAGAGGTAATTCTGCCTCAGATAGTCTGGGAAGATCACATAGAAGTGGTCATTTAGCTGATTCTTGGAAAAATAAGTAGTAATTTATCTGGAAAAGAATATAGGAAAAAGGATTATAATGAGAGGAAATGGCATAAGTGAAGACCTTGACATGTGAAAGTTGATTTTATATCTATAAAGATCTCTGACTGAGGCATATTGTTGGAAATGGAGGATAGTGAAGGGAGATGTATGTGGAAGATAAAATGGGTTGATCGTGACATTTTAAAGAGCTTTCTTTTCAAAGAGCTTGGGCATTTTATTATAGACAGTAGGAAGTAGAAAGTGGTTTTAGGGGAGGCTATGAAGTGATCCAAAAGGCAACTCTGGCTGTAGAGCAGAGTTCTGATTAGAGGAGGGAACAAGTGAAGTCAGGGAGTTTAGTAGGAGGCTTTGGAAATTGGCCGGGGGAGAGACTGTGATTAAGAACGAAAGTGATTGGCAATGGGAAGGAATCAGAAGATAAATAACTGATAGATATTACTGATGAAGAAACTTTCCTGATTGGATGTGGGCACTCAGAGAATGAGATGAATTGGAGGTCTGTAGCCTGGGAAAAAGTGAAGCGATCATGCCAAAATCAAAATCATAATGTCTAGAAAGGGAAGTATTTTCTGCAGAATGGATAACAGTCCCTGGGTAATATATAAACTCTCTGTCATGAAATACTATCTCCTACAAACGTTAATTAAGTATTTGAACCAAAAGTTATCTGGCATTAATTGTGATCATTGCTATTATTGTTGTTATTATAGAAGTAGTATTTAGAAAATATGAGCAATCTCGTGCTGTATATGCACACTAGGAATAATGCTAAAATAGAAACCAAACAAAAATAAGTAACAACAAAATTCTGATTTAATTCAAGAAACGCAGATTCATTTTTGCTTGGTTTTTCTTTGTTATTCTAAAGAATCATGAACCAATTTTTTTTTTTTTTTTTAAGTCCTAACTATTGCTATCCTGGAGAACACTTGAACTACTTAGAGTAACCATTTACAGAATACAATTGAAGTCTGCAACTGCTCTGGAGGATAAATGCCTATTTCTTTTCAATGTTGGCTGGGGCCCTCTCGAATTATATACCTCACATGTGCTGTGTTTATATCAGACCACCCCAAACACGCCTTCCAAATTAGGTTAAAATCTGTGTCACCATTTTCATGTAACATAGAAACTTAATTTTATTTATAGAGATTTTATTCATTTTATCACATAGTTACTATTTGTCTGCCTGGTTTATGATTCCAGTTTCTTTGCAATTCCACTTTTATGTGAATAAGTACCCTATGTGTTTAATTCTACTAGATATCCCATCACTAAAATACAACCATAACTTGGGCTTATTCAGTTCTTTGGTACCCCACTATACCTCCCATTAGGTAAGTTTCTAATGCAAGATATTGACCATAGTATGATGCATTCTGAACTTGCCTTGGCTATTAATACACAGGTATATGTCTTATATTTGAAATGAAATAGCATTTTGTATGTTATAAGCATGCTAATTTGGGGGCCTATTTATTGTACGAGTAGCAAAAAATAAGATTGTATTTTTGAAGACTATATGTGGATATGTAGTATCATGAATGGCTGCTCTACTTTGTCAAATTCAGAATTAAAATAAGATTTAAATAATTAAAAATAGAGGCCTTTTCCGTTTATGGATTTTCTTATTATCTTAAAAAACCATGATAGTGAGGTTTCCAGCTGAGAGGAATGGTTGGAAAAACATTTTGTTCCAGTTAGTTAATTCTTCCCTACATGTGCTATATTCATCGTATCCATTTTAAAAGCAAATGAACCATCTCTATCTCCTCTTGCATTTGTGGCAAACTCTTGCTGTGCCAATTTCAGATTACATGCATCTTAGGGAGAATAAGATGTTCTAATCTTGATTATAATTTGAAGTTAAAAGAATAAAATTAGTTCAATACTAAGACATTGATACGTTGCAGTAGTCAGACTGTCATTACCTCTTTTGACAAAATAGAAAAACATGTCTATACACAGGATAATAAGTTCCTGCATTAAAATGCATAATGCTATAAATGCTACTAGACTTCAACTCAATCAAGAAATCAGTTTATGGAAGCTGAAATTTGTTAATAAATATGCTGCTACTTGAGAGTTCAACCATTTTGCAAATAATTATAGCAACTTCCAACGAAATGATTTTCATTATGAATGGAGATACTTTCCAAGTGAGGATATAAGAACAGATAATAAACACATGAAAAGATACTCAGCACCATTCTTCATTGGGGAAATGTAAATTAAAACCACAATGAAACACTATTATACATGTGTTAGAATGGCTAAAATCTGAAAGACTGGTCCTACTAAGTGTTGTAAGGATATGGAGCAAATAGAACACATAAGCATTGCTGTTGGAAGTGAAAAATAGCATAATCATGTTAGAAAATGCTTGATAGCTTTTTAATAAAGTTTTTTAAAAATATAGGTCATGGGCAAATAGATGTATGCTTTATAGATGCTTTATATATCTATTTACCCATAACCAACATTGTAATCCCAGGTATGTATTCCAGAGAAATAAAAATGTATGGCAACACAAAAGACTTGTTCGTGAATATTCATAGCAGCTATATTTATAATATTCCCCAACTGGAAACGAATAAAGTGTGCATTAATAGGTGAATGGATAGTGGTCCAACCATACAACGGAACACAATTTAGCAATAAAAAGCAACAAACTACAGATATACATAAGACTATGGATGAATTTCAAACCATTCTGTTGAACAAAAAGGCCAGACGTAAAAGTACATAGACATTACTATGAAGACCAAGCTCTGGTGATAGAAAACAGATCAGTCATCGTCTGCTCATGGGGGAATCTTCTGAGATAAGGGGAATATTTTATACCTTGTAGCTTAGAAGGAATGTTATAGAGCTCCAAACCTCAGCATGGAGAAGTTTAATTTTGAATTAAGAGACAATCTAAGCATTCAGGCTTCAGAGATTTTTTTTTAAAAGTTCGGGGGGAGGCCACAGTGTGGGAACATTGGAAAGTTAGGACTAGAAGTCCCTTGTGAAAATAGAAACAGGAATGAATGGAAAAGCATTCATTCATACCATCAACAACCAAATAGTTTATTAGAGTACAAATGACGAGCCAGACTGTTCCAGGCATTGAGGATACAGACGAAGTACCTGGCCTCATCGAATGTACACTTACTTCAGTGGGCTGAGACATACAGTAAACAAATGTCAAATAAACATGATGAACACAGATCAGTAATACAAAGGAAATAAGAGCATCTAGGCAGGAAGGATGGCACAGATCCATTTTTAGAGAAACCCTGGGGATTTCTAAGGGTGTACCAGGTAGAAGAAAGAGTGAATGCAAAAGACAGAGGGTGACAGAGAGCTCACTTTGCTTCAGATTTGTATGATGAGTGTGGAAAGCCTACAGAGGCCTGTTTCTGTTGGAGCTTGAAGGCTACCATATGGTGTTTGCATTTGAACCAAAATGAAATGGCAAGCTATTATGGAGTTTTAAGTTAGAGAGTTGCATTATTTATTTGTGCCTTAAAAAGATCTCTTGTTTAATGTGTGGATCGAGGGAGGGAGAGAGTAAGAAGAACCAGCAAATAAGCTCATAAAGTCTAATAAAAAGAAAGCAGGGAGACAGGTTAGGGAGTTATTGCAATGTGCTAGATAGCGAATCAGGGTATCTTGACTCATCGAGGTGGCAGTAGGGATAAAGGGAAGTGGACAATTTCAAAATACATTTTGGAGGTGGATGTGGAAGGACTCACTGACAAATAAGACATGGAGGAATGAGTGAAATGGACAAATGAAGGTGATCCATGGGTCTTGCCTGAGATTCTTGCCATTTACAGAGATGGCAAGGTCTGGGTGTATAAGGCAGGGATCAGGTGAAGAGAGACTGTTTACAAAGGTGCGGAAAGTGTATAAGGAGAACAGCAATGACAGTGATGTACTCCCAGGCAAGTACCAACAAGAGGTTATTACTATCCTTAGAAAATAAGTAGCAAGGAAAATGAACCATTAGGGTACTTGTACGGAGAAGCCTTCTCATAGGAGATGAGGTCTTCAGTAGAGGAACGCAGCAAACCCACAGAAACCTGGGAGAGGAACCTTTGTTCTTGTAGCGGGGGAACATTCTCATTGACCAAACCCAACCAGAACCTGGAGAGACAGGGTGAATGAGGGGTGGTGGGAAATGGAGGATGGGTGGTCTGGAGTACTCAGAGCAAATGAGAGTAAAACTAGAAGGCAAAGCAAGAGACCTGGCACAATGCCCATATTCTGAATTCTGTATAATTTAAAAGTGCAATAAACTTTTCCTAACAATCTAAATTACAGCCAACAATATAGAAATTTTGCAACAACATAGAAATTTTGCAACAGCATAGAAACTTTTGTTGCCAAGAAGGCTAATTTGGAAGGCTTTGCTAGTTCTATATTAGTAATGTGTTATTTTTTGAATACCTAATAGAGGAAGCCCGTCCCCTGAAAAGTGTCCTTGTAAGTAGTCATTATTTAGTTAAGAAGTAACCCCTCAGGAAAAAAGTAAAGAGAAATTATGAGCTGCACAAAACCTGAAGACAACTTTAGTGTTACAGAAAATCTTGAGAGTACTAGACAGATGGAAGGGGAGAATGCATCTGTTTCTTTACCATTAAGACCTTGCCTAGGTGTTTTTGACATTTTGAGCTGAGATAAGAAAGTCAGGTTTCATTCCATATGCTTGAAGTCTTTACTATGTTTGTCAGTATAACTTAATCTTTTTAGTTACCACAGGTAATTCTATTACTACATTTTGCTAGAATTGTCTAACAAAAACAGTATTCGTATATTTCATAATACAAGTGATTCAAGGGTCACATTGGCTAGTACAAACTGTTTAGAAAGTTTATTTTGCCAGAAGACACTATTGTCAAAGCACTGATTTCAATGTACTGTGAAACCCCCATTTGAAACAGATATTTAATGTTTGCCTGGTATTTGTTGCTCAATGATACTTTATTGTCTGTTGCCATGCACTGACTGATTACTGACAGATAAGTGCATTGGAAGAAACCATGATTTAAATTGTGTACGTGTGTATGTATGTGAATGTATAAATTTTTCAGTGAAGCAATAGAATCTGCATTTATTCAGAAATAAAGAACATTCATTGATGCCACAAAGATTTATTGAGTGACTACTGTGTACCAGGCATTCTTTTAGGGACGTGTGCTATGTCAGTGAACAAAAGAGACCTAGATTCTTATGCTTGTACATATGATATTCTAGCAAGGAAACACAGACAACAAACAATACATATAATAAAAATAAATCATAGTATGTTAGAAGGTGATATATGCTAAGAAAAAAAATACAACATGCACAAAATGAAGCAGTATTCATCAAGGCAATGAAGCAACATTATCTGCAGTCTAAACTGATCTCCCTGAATTCATAATGGAACCTTTTGCAGTTTTCATATACATCAATTCTTTTTTCCCTTTTATTTTTAGTTGACATGTGATAATTGTACATATGGATGGGGTACAGAGTGATATTTTGATACGCATATACGATGTGTAATGACCAAGTCAGTGTCATCCATCACCTTGAGTATTTATCACTTCTTTGTGTTATGAACATTCAAAATCTTCTCTTCTAGCTTTTTGAAATTATACATTCAATTATTTTTAATCATATTCACCCTACAGTGTTACAGAACAGTAGATTGTATTCTTACTATATAGCTATAAATTTGTATTTGTTAATCATCCTCTACCTATTCATACATCAATTCTTAAATGGTCAAACCAAAATCTTTATCAGAAATCACTGGTACTTACATGGTTGGAATGTTAAAGTTTGGATCACTAAATAAATTTAGAGTAATAGGCTGATCCTAAAATTTCATTGATAAACTTGTCATAATTAACTTTTTTATGACAAAGAAAGCAAAACAGAATAATTGAGATAATTTCATTTTATAATAAACTAGTTCAGGATATGTTTATCCTAGCTGTTTATTGGGACATCATTTGTCTTACTACATTTGCATATGCTTAAGGCATTGAATCTGGAACACAAAGGAAATTAATGCTCATTGTTCGTTTTTTAAGAAATTCTATTCACATGGGTTTTAATCCACTTAGATGCCTCTTTTTAGTCTTGAATGCAAAAAGAAATTATCTTTTGAGTGTGTGTGTTAGCTTTGAAAAAATATATTCACATGAGGTTTAATTCACCTTAAAGTTTCTTTTCTATTAAATCTCATGAGGAATTGCTGAAGGAAAGTTTCATGATGCCACGTCACTAAGCAAAGTTCTCCAATATGACAATTGTTAGAAATGTGAACCCAGTTCAGTTGTCCCCTTAAGCTATGGGCAAAGTTCCCAGTTTTGAACCCTGAACTCGTTCAGCCAAAAAATCTATATTATGCTAGAGTCTATTACATGTGACTTCCTTTTGATCAGCTTTTTCTATGTTTAGACTCTCACTTGTATTCCAAAGTACACTGGAAAATAGAAAAAAATAGGGTAATTCTGTTCTGGGTGATCAGTAACTTTGGAAGAATTCAATTTGTCTGTTTTTTTTCTGGCAATAGTTGGAAGTAAAACAACTTTCTTTTCAACACATTGAAACAACCTATTTTCTCCAGAGCAATAGAGTTAGCATTTGTTATCAGATAAGTGATTCTTGTAATTTGTCTAGGCTTTCAACAGACTACTGAAAAAAAAATCTACTTTCATTTACTTTTCATCTTTCTTCATGAGTTTTTTGGTTTTTGTTTAAATCTCAAATTGTTCTTAGAGACTGGGGGATGACTATCTAGCCCATAATAAGAATCTAGCAGAAAATATACCATTAAGCATTTGAGCTTCTCAGATCAAAATCAATATTTAAGACCGAAATAATATTATGCAAGGTTTTCTGATCATAAAAAGAAAGATCGTTAGTCACTTCGGACAGAATGATTGTATCTTTAGTCATTGAATTAAAATTCATAAGTGTAATCCTCCTGATGAATTTTTCTCTGGTATTTTTCTATCAGGTTTATAACTCATGAGGCTAAAGCAAATTAGTGTCAACATTTTATGACCATATACTTGGTACCTTTCTGTTTCTTTACAAAAATAAGGTTGCTTTTTAATGTTTTGATAAATTTATATCATTTCTTTGGAAACATCACCACTAGGATTTACCATGAATTGCAGCAATATACTTAGTGCTGCTTAGAAAACATTTCATCCCTTTCCCTGTTTTTTGTGTAGGTTTATTTCCTTTTAATGTCTGTTTAATTCCCCTTATTTAAAGCCTAAGTCTCAAATATTCATGATTTTTATTACAAACTATAAAATATGTGCTTAATGCCATTATCCTTTTTAAAATCATCTTGAATCTTTATAGTTTAATCACACATCTTGCCTGTAACTAAATTTAAAACTCTCTGGTAAAACAAAATGCCTAAACATCTTGTATAATGACATGTCTTTTTAGCAATGGTTACACTTCTGACTTTATAAAACTATATTACTTAGCTTTTTCAGTTACATATGCCAATTATATGTATCTAATAAAACTAAACTGGATTTTAGATATTGAACATTTTTAAAGCCAACAACCTTGGTGCTATCCTTGGTTTTTCCTCTCCTACCGCCTCTGATATCTAATCCATCAATTCCTATTAGTTTTATCTCAAAATTGACCCTGTATCTGTCCATAAGTCTTCTGTCATCCTCTTTATTGAAAGCTTCCCCACTGGTCTCTCATTCATTCTCCACACAGCAGCGAAAGCCACTACTTTACAGTAAATGGTGTGAATCATTCTTCTGCTTAAAACTGCTCAATTACTTCCTGGAATCAAGTCCAAACTCCTTATCATGGCCGCCTAAGGCTAGTCCATATAACTAGACCTTGCTTCTTTCTCTGATCTCATCTCCTGCCACTTCCCTTTCGGGTCGCATACCAAGCTCATTTTCATCTTGGGACCTTGACTCTTGGTCATCTCTGTCTACTCCAAAACTCTTTCTCTGCATCATGGTTTCTGCCTTCTCATCTCTAAGGTCTCAGATGCCACCTCCCTAAAGAAGCCTTCTAACCATCTTGCCCAAGGTATCCCCAAGTCAATTTCTCTTCAATCTCTCTATGCTATTTATTTTATATCAGGGAGCACCATCTGAATTACTTGTTTATTTGTTTGTTTGCTTCTCCACCTCCCCCAACCCCATTACAAGTTTCAAAAGAGCTCTTATCCGACTCAGCACAATATCCAACATCCTAAGTCAGATCCTGGTGTATAATTCATGTTGTTTACAGATGTACTGAATGACAGTATATTAATATGTCAAAATTCATGGCAGGTATCAAAAAATTAATTTGTTGAATCATTCAGTCTCATACATTTTCTTTTCTTTTCTTTTCCTTTTTTTTTTTTTTTCTGAGCTAGAGTTTCGCTCTTGTTGCCCAGGCTGGAGTGCAATGGCATGATCTCGGCTCACTGCAAGCTCTACCTCAGTGTTCAAGCGATTCTCCTGCCTCAGCCTCCCCAGTAGCTGGGATTACAGGCATGAACCACCATGCCCGGCTAATTTTTTTGCATTTTTAGTAGAGACGGGGTTTCACCATGTTGGTCAGGCTGGTCTCAAACTCCTGACCTCAGGTGATCCACCCGCCTCGGCCTCCCAAAGTGCTGGGATTATAGGCATGAGCCACCCTGCCGGGGCTGCTGCTTTTTTTTTTTGAGATGAGTCTCACTCTGTCACCCAGGCTGGAGTGCAGTGTTGTGATCTGAGCTCACTGCAACCTCCACCTCCTGGGTTCAAGCGATTCTCCTGCCTCAGCCTCCCGAGTAGTTGGGACTACAGGCACGCGCCACCATGCCCAGCTAATTTTTGTATTTTTTTTTGTAGAGACGGGGTTTCACCATGTTGGCCAGGCTTGCCTGGAACTCCTGGCTCAAGTAATTCACCCTCCTCGGCCTTCGAAAGTGCTGACATTACAGGTGTGAGCCACCACGCCCAGCCATGTCTCAAACATTTTCGTCTTGTGAAGCTATTTAAGTTTCCTGAAAATCACCTCACTCTTCTTGTATTCCTCTTCCTTAAAACCAAGCCAATGGTCTCAGACTGTTCTGCTAATTCAAGTCACATTTCCTACCAGTAAACTTCATTTTCGTAAAATATTCAACAGCTCGGGAGAGATACATAAATCATGCTTGAACTGCCTTGCAAATAGCAAAGGAACTGACGGGCCATGTGCTATGATTTCAAGGGTTTTGGGAAGCATCTACCTCCAACTACCGGTCCTCACTGAGTCTTGAAATCCCACATTTAGAGTTTTATTTTCTTTTTTTAAAATTAAACAACAGAAATTTATTTTCTCACAATTATGGTGGTTGGAAGTTCAAGATCACAGTGTTGGCAGGGTTGGTTTCTTCTGACTGGTGTCCTTATTAGAATTTTATTTCTTTAAGTTTTGACTCATGTTAAGATAGAAATACTCTTGGAATGATTAATGCTTTAAACTTATCCAGCCACTTAGGTATAAGGTCTGAGGATCTTAAAAGGTATTTTGGGAAGGAAAAAAGAGCAAACATCAGAATACCAGGAATCTAAAATACAGGCAGAAGCGAGCACCTAGAGGATGGGGGCCATTCAGAAATCCCAGTCTGCTTGTAAGGCCGGTGTTAGTGTAACCTATAGCATTCTGGTTCTTTTCTGGCTCGGCTACTAAATGTCACTTTAAACATACCACTTAATCTTTATTCCAAAAAAAAAAAAAAAAAAAATTAAGAGATTTAGCTGGGTGATCCCTAAACAAATTCCAGATCAGTGATTCTATATTCCATAATTTTATTCACAATCAACCCTTTCTACTACTCACAGATACTAGAAAATATTAGAAAGCAGATGTAATTAAGTGTTCTCACCACAAAAATGAGAACTATGTGAGGTAATGCATTTAACTAGTTAGACTGACTCTTGCACAATGTATATATACTTCAAAACATCATGTTATAAACAATTGAAACATAATTTTGAAAAGCCAGTATGATTTCTACAAATACAATAACATGGGACCAAACAGCAACAGGCCTCCAATTCACTACACACACACACACACATATATATATATATTTCATTTCACATATACTCACAGTGTTTCGTTCCACATCTATTCCCAAACTTGAATGCATGTGCGCATATGTACAAACAACATATACATCACCTACTTCACTGAGAAATTACAGCATTATTATTTATTCAAAGGCAGTAACTCTGAGAAGAGTGAAACAGAAGGTACTTCTGTCTTATATAGTGTCTATTTTCTGATTTCCTTTGCTATATTTCATTGTATTTATTAATATTAGGTTAAGCAAGAATGTACAAAGCCATAGCAGGTTGGGAAAGTTATCAAGAGACCATGTATCTTTTTCTTCAATTCAGTCTCTTTTCAGATTAATCATTCTTGGCTATTCTGTTTTTTAGATAATTTACTTTTTCTTTTCACTTACTCACCTAATTAATCTATTAACAGAGTGTCAACAATTGCTGTTCACTAAAACTAATAGAAGACAACTACTTCGGTGATAATGTTGTATTTTCAAACAGGTCATGATTGTACTTATCACATTATTACACTTACTACATTTATTACTTATCATATTTATTGCAATAGTCATGATCACAAAAATGATCCATTGATTCTAACTCTCAGGAGGCACTCAATAAATATGTAGTCAATGAGTGAATAAATGCAATATTGGAATTAAAATATACTCTCAACATTTCAACCAAACGCTTTATTACAAAGCATGGGGGAAGGAAGCATAAGGTTGGACTTTGTGCATTGAAACAGTTATATATTTTCTATAGCATGAAATGTTTTTCTCATTAAAATGCATATAATGTGTAGCTATTGCTTCAGGAGGACCTGCTGTGTCCTGTTAAAATTACCTTCACCAATCTGTGGATTAGCTAGCAGTAGGGGAGGATATGGCTGATGTTTGTCTATGTGTGTGTATTTTGATGATTGAAGAAAAGAAGTAATGGGGATTAGCATTCTGCTTTTATAAGTATAATTGTAAGTTTAACACAGGGACAACTTTATTTTTAGTGTAATACGTCTGTGAATTATGATATGTTCAGGTCATGCTTTTTTGCATTCATTTTTTACTTTTATGGAGTTGGAGTAAACCAACCCAATCTATGAATGAAATTCAAAACTGTACTTGAAGATGAAGGAAAATGGCATGATTTTTGAAATATTGAGTATAAACAAATTATCATAACTTTGTTAAGAAAAGATACTTTAAAAATATACTTAACTTAGTCTATTACTTCTCCAAATAGATGTTTTAAATGTTTTAAGCATCTGCTGTAAAAATTAACCGAGGCCAATTTGGATATTCAGCAATTTTCACATTATTAGAGCAAAGTTTGGTAGAATTCTACAGTTAGAGACAGGTGGATGATTCACAGCAACCTTTTCTCCATAATCTTGCTACCAGGTGGCATGCTAAAATTAAAGCAAGTCTGAGATTAAATAGACCAAGCTCTGTCAAATGTACCAACATTTAGTCACAAATAGGGCACAAAAGCAGTTATTGAACTTAAGCCTTTAAGTTCTCAGTCTCAATCTATAGGAACTTCCACAAATACCCTTACAAGAGAGGTTCATTATGAGGAGATCAGCCAGCCTTCTACGTCACATCAGGGACAGAATCTTCCATTAAATCGAATAGAGGGTAGACCAAAGGGAGTTTAGACCTAGACCTAATGCACTTACCTAACGGTATTAGACTTCCAGCCTTGACGAGTCTTAGCTCATTCATGATAAGGCTCATAAAATCTATATAGCAACTGAATATTTTGAACACCACTCATTTCATCAACAAATAATTATTTCAAGCATGCCTTTTGTGAATTAATGAAACCTCTGTGTAGATTTTGATAATGATGCTTGAAATTCTTAGGTGGCATTTTTAGAGTATAAATTCTGGATTAGAGAACATAAAATTCTAACCACCTTAGAAGTAGGAATCAAAGTTAATATACAGATACATAACTTATAGTGAAGTGTTTTAAAGTAAATTAGCACATCTACAGCACAATAGCTTTTCAGATAGGTTTCAACTATAATGTTATATCTACATTAGAGAAATATTAATTGAAATAAGTAATACTTCATAGATATTCTATACATGTTATATAATATATCTATATCTAAATAATCTATAACTATCTATTACATATTTATCACCTATTTACCTATCTCTATATACATATCGTTGTAGGAGTAGAAATCACAGAAAATGAGATTATTTGAACCAATGGCGTGATTTGTGTCATTTAAATAATCTTAAATTTCAACCGTATAAGCTCTTAGATACTCAAATAATGCAAATTCTACAGGTATCTGGAGTAATCTGTTCCAACATTCTTTGTTTTTGAGACAGGGTCTCACTCTGTCACCCAGGCTGGAGTGTAGTGGCACAATCTCAGCTCACTGTAGCCTCAACCTCCTGGGCTCAAGTGATCCTCCCACCTCAGCCTCCTGAGTAACTGAGACTACAGGCACTTGCCTCCACACCCAGCTAATTTTTGTATTTTTAGTAGAGGTGGGGTTGTGCTGTGTTGCCCAGGCCAGTCTCGAACTCCTGGACTCAAGCGATCCACCTGCCTCAGCCTCCCAAAGTGCTGGGATTATAGGCATGAGCCGCTTGGGCTGGCCTCTTTCAACTTTTAACTCTATCGATTGCATATAAGTTTTTCATATTTAAGAAATGTGTTGGTTGTTGAAGAAGACCAAGTCTGAACTCAAACTGGGTTCTTAGAAAGCTTTGAAAGGAAAACAGGGACAAATTAAATGTCTGCCTCCGTCCAAAGGGAAAGTCCCTAAAAGAGAAAAGTTTAAAGACATCAAACAAGGCCTTGGAGAATAGTTCTGGTGCTTGCCTAAAAGTTAGGTCGAGAAGTAGAGTCATAAGTAAAGTTTCCTGGAAACTTTTCAATCCAACTAGAGAGATACATTATGACCACTGATAATGGTGTGCTTTCTACCTCTCAGTTTACCCTTTGTAAATAACTCAAATGGTTTGCTTTGAATTGGTATATTTATTTATTTATTTTCCTTCTGGGAAACCACCTCTCCTCATATTCCTGAATAAACTGTTTTCCTATCATCAGCTATGTATAAAGGCTTTAGATATCAACAGAACTTTCCATAATATCTCTTTTAAGGTGAAAAATTCAGAATAAATCTACCTAACATTGAATGCTCCTTAGGTGGAACCAATGAGCCTCATGCTACCTCCATGCCTGTGAGAAACAAATTTTTATTTCATACGCATACTCTGCAGAACATTGACTTATATATCTAAATACCTACTAGAAATCTACTCCTGAAAATCCAGCAGACAATTCAACCACAACATTCAAAGCAAAAATAGTGGTTTCTTGCCCAGCCCATTCTTCCCCATCTCAATTAATGTTTGTAACACACCCACTGTTACTCAAGCCAAATACCTAAGAGTCATTCTCTATTTCTCTCCAACCCTTATACCCAACAGCCAATCTATCATCATTTCTTGTGAGTTCTACCTCTGCAGCTATTCTTCCAGTGCAAACTTCCATCAACTCTGACCTAGAATGTTGTATTTGTTATATTTTAGGCCTCCTTTCTTCTACTTCAGCTCTGTTTCTTTGGTCAACACAGCAAATGAATGATAATTAAAAGAAAATGAAAGGATCATATCACTTCCTTGTTTAAAACTCTCTTCTAGCTTCTGTTTAAGCATGGAAGGATCAAAATCCCTACCAATGCCCTACAAATCCCGCATCTCCAGTCTCAGTTTCTCACATCCCACTAATTTTCTGTTCACTCTGGCCACATAGTCTTTCCTCTTGTTTCAAATGGAAAATTGACATAGCCCAGGCTTAGGAGCTTTGCACTCACTGTTGCCTCTGCCTGGAAAGCTCTGGCCTCTGATAGTCACCGGCATGGTTCCTTGATATCCAGGTCTCAGCTCAACTTTTACACTATGGTGAGAACTTCCTTACCACCTTTTCTTAAGTAGCTCAGCAATGCCCCCAGGCAGGCACTCTCTGCATCCTTACCAACCTTCTGTTTTCCAAGGGATTTTTACTAAGTAAAAGTTTCTTGTTTATTTAGTTGTTTGGTTATTGTCCTTCTACTCTAATTATAATGTAAATTCCCTGAAGTCAAAGATTTTGCCTCTCTTCTGTTGTACTCTACTTGCCTTGGCACATGGCAGGAGCCCAATGCGTTTCATAAGGAAATTAAGATTCCTACCTGGTAAGGTTATTCTTTAAAGAAAAGGAGAATCAAAGTGACCTTTTTCCAAAGTGGTTGAGGTCCTTGGTATCTTGCTGACTTGGCAGAACTGTTCTGAGAGCCTCAGAAATTGAACCACGCTATTTAAATTCAACTCTGAATTTAGAGAGTCACCAAGGGACCACTAGGATGAATCCCAGCATCTCTCATTTCCTCAGGCCCCCTCATCCTTCTGTTCGTTAAATCAATGCTGGAGGAAGATGGGTGGCATCACATTCAATGACAAGGATGCCCTGTGATAATTTGCATCGTTTCCAAAGAGGATTAAAAGGGGCTGGGTCCAGTGGCTCACACCTGTAATCCCAGCACTTTGGGAGGCCAAGGTGGGCAGATCACTTGAGGTCAGGAGTTCGAGACTACCCTGGCCAACATGGTGAAGCCCTGTCTGTACTAAAAATCCAAAAATTGTCCAGTCATGGTGTCACACACCTGTAATCCCAGCTACTTGGGAGTCTGAGGCAGGAGAATCACTGGAACCTGGGAGGTGGAGGTTGTGGAGAGCTGAAATCGTGCCACTGCACTCCAGCCTGGGCAATAGAGCGAGATTCCATCTCAGAAATAAAACAAAACAAAAACCAAAGAGGATTGAAAGGGACTTATTCAATCTCAGAGCCCTAAGGCAGTGGTTCTCAAAGTGTGGTCCCTGGGCTAGGAGCATCAACACAACTAAAGAACTTTGTTAGAGATACAAATTATCGGGGCTGGGCCCTGACTTGGAGAATCAGAAACTTTAAACCTGTTTGAACAAGCTCTTGCTAAAGTATGAGAACTACTATGCTAAGACAACAGTGCCAACCTTGATTGCACTTTACGATTACCTGCCAAGCTTTTAAAATTTCTCAGGCCTGAGCCCCTCTGCTACAGGTTCTTAGTTGGTCTGCCATGAATGAGATCTCTGTGTTATTTAATTTCTACTAAGTGATGCTGATGGATCGCCAAAGTTTAGAATCATTGCCCCAGTGTGGGAGCAGGGTAACTTCAGGTATATCCAGGTACTTTGTAGATTTTCATCCTGAAAAGAAATATAATTTGGAATTCAAACATTGCTTGCCTCTCGGTTTTACAGTAGGGGAGAAGGGAAATGACTGGGCCTAAAACACAGCATATGGTTGTAAATGCTAGTGTTGTATAGCCTCATCCAAAGCACCAATTTATAGAGAAGTACATTAAAGCAGTGTAATGTTCAAAACCAAGTTCCATAGTAAGCATCTGCTATAATAGAATGACTTATTCCAGAAGACAAGTTTCATTTCAAGAGAGCTTATCATGATATCAAATATGTTTTGAGTTAATGAAAACACAGGAAGCACCAAGTTAATAGGGCAATTTTAAACCATAAAACCTAATTTAACTGCACTAAGAATGATAATATAATGCTCTGCACCAAAGGAGGTTTCACAACCTGATTGATCAAATGGAGAATTACTAGGATGCTGCGTCGCATCTTCCTTGAAGAAGCTAAGTTGAATGGAGAGGCAGACTTCCTGAGAATGCGGTTATTTACTTCTTAATTAAACAAAGAATGATTAAAAAGAGATTTCACTTTATAAGGCCACAGAACAGCTTGTTTGATAAAATTGTTATAAGCTTCCAGACTTTCATTTCTACTTTAATATTGACTCCTTATATTCATTTTCAGAAATATTTAAGTAGAAGTTATTCAGGTTCTTGTTTATATATTTGCTTTTTTAGTTGTTAGATGTAAGATAAAGTTGAAATGTCAGGAAGGAGAATGTTTATTTTCACAATAAAAAGCTTACTTTGTGTAATATGGAAACTATCCATTCTGATATAAGATAGCGTTTTATTTTGGCTGCTTAATTTCGAATTGAATTATTTAATGGAACAATTAAAAGTTAATACAAATGAAACAAAGCTACTTGTTTTTCTCAGTTTATGGATGTTTTATAAGGTGTAAAAACAGCTGTTTCATTATACTTTTCTTGAATTGAATAGCCGTAGGGCTTTCTGGAAATCATATTTGATCAATAGCTCTTTCTTTTATAACTTCTTCTATATAATTTACTTCTAAGTAACATTTCCTTTACATATAAAAATTGATTATTACTGTCTTGTGTTAAGAACTTTTCCTAGGTCTCCTTAATTCATCAGAATGCCCATATTATGGTTAGCAAAACCAATTAGGCCATTTATCACAGAGAATATTGGAAACATGCTATATGCAAAGCACTGTGTTATAAGTAGTTCGACATTCTAATTTTGAAATTAGACTAAGAGCATAATACATTTAGAAAATGTGGATAGTTAAGTTTAAATTTAAGTTAATAAAAATTCAATAATATTACAGTTTTACTTCCTCAGTCACACTAGGCACATTTCTTAGACTCAATAGCTGCGTGTGGCTAGTGGATACCATACTGGACAGTGAAGATACAAAACATGTCTATCATCACAGAAAGTTTTGTTGGACAGGCAGTGCTGTATAGACTAGTTAGTGAGGAAATACATTTTTAAAAAGCATGGTTCCCTGGGGCATTACAGGATAAATTTAAGAATTCTGTTTCATAAGGAAATACTATGCCACACATGGAGTATTTCTTAAAATAATTGACCCTCGAGAAGAGGAGGCCTAAGTGTACAACCTGTTCATTTCCTATCAGAGTTGGTTGCCTGGAAATGTTGTACATCCCAGTTTCATAACAAGGTCATAAATGTTTTGAAGGCCATATCCTCTGTTCTATCTACTATCCCCACAGCACAAAGAAATAATTATGTGCATAGAGTGGACACTCAATGAATCTTTACTAAAAGCACCAAAGTAATATGAGACAAGGAGATACTACACAAATTTCAACCTTTGAACTTGAACAGTAGTTTGTAACTCCTGGCCCAATCTAGCACTAGATTGTAGGCTCCTGATGAACAACTGTAGGCCATGATCTCCCTCCGTTTCAGGTGTCTTGTGGTAAAATCACATGAGCACTGAACCCCCTACCACTCCCTGAACTAGATGCTACCTACACCAACACAGAGCCCCTTTCCCCATAATGCCTTCCTTATCCCTGGTCCAGGACCAGCCAGCCTGAACATAGACTGATAAGCTTCTCATGATTCAATTATCTAACTTAAGTTACCATATGACTTCCCTCAACAAAAGTTACCCATTTTGAAATCTCTGTTTCTTTCTGTATTATAGGAGACTCATGTCCCAAATACACACACACACACACACATATACAGAAAAGCAATGATAAAATCCCTTCTGCCAAATTAGCAATATAGTTTTGTTTCAAAATATTTATGTATAAATTTCATAAGGTATTCTGACCTTTAATTTGAAATTTAATTCAATAAAGATTACATTATTCAGAAAAAACTCATCTTTGGCCAGGCACGGTCGCTCACGCCTGTAATCCCAGCACTTTGGGAGGCCGAGGAGGGCTGATCAACTAACGTCAGGAGTTCGAGACCAGCCTGACCAACATAGAGAAACCCTGTCTCTGCTAAAAATACATAAAAAAAAAAAAAAAAAAAAATTAGCCAGGCATGGTGGCGCATGCCTGTAATCCCAGATACTCGGGAGGCTGAGGCAGGAGAATTGCTTGAACCTGGGAGGCAGAGGTTGCGGTGAGCCGAGATCGTGTCATTGCACTCAACACTCCAGCCTGGGCACCAACAGTGAAACTCCGTGTAAAAAAAAAAAAAAAAGAAAAGAAAAGAAAGAGAGAGAGAGAGAAAGAAAACTCATCTTTGAATATTAACTTATAATTTAAAGGCACAAAAACAGCTTCGTTTCTAGATTCAAGCAAGGCATGTATTTCCAAAATATCTCTTCATGATTGCCCCAAATACTGGATCTCCTTTCCTATTGGACTGTATGTATCTGAAATGTACAGAGATTATTGGAAAAGAAGTTAGGGTAGGGAGTATTGACACAATTTTGTTCTGAAAATCTTCCCTTAATACATCACAAGGGTTTTGGGGGCAGATGTTTGGAGGGCATGATTTTTAGGGCAGAACCAGCACAAGTTGAAAGTGATGCCTGGACACCTGTTAAGCCCTTCTGTGCCATCTGCTTACAGGAATGTATACATGACCTTAAAAATCGTTGCTGCTTTTGGAGGTCATTTTACTAGGATTGAGACTACACCCCCCACAACCCATAAGACTTAAAAAGAGATTTATCTCAGAAGGGCGTTGTCTCTAAGCATGATCTTCATTTTTATGAGCTGAGCTTGAAGTTCCTGACATTTAGAAACGATAATGTGTTGATGTGATATTCTTTCGAATAATCCTTCTAAGTTTTATCAGCTTTGCAAAATGTTACTAAGTGCTAGCATTTAGTTTATGAAATGTTTTAACTATTGAGAAGGTGATGTTGGTCAATCCTTAACTAAGATCAAAGTTAGTTTAGTAGGTGACTGACTGTTTTACAAGTGGCATGGTGGTGGTGTTCCTCAAAGGTTTTGGAGAGATATAAAAGGGCTCGCTAGTGTGGTTTTAAGTGATATACTCAATTTTATATCCTGTTAAAGTTTTTATACCATAACATATTTTAAAATTGCTATTTGGAATTATAGGAAATATTTAATTCACAAACCATTTATAGTCACAGAAATACAATTCTATTATTGATATAATGAATTGAATGACTTTTTAATTTAATTTAATTAAAATCGTGATTTTAAATCCTTAAATATTCACGAGTAATATTTGGGAATTTTAAGAATAACATCCAAAAGGTCTGCGTGTTCATGTATATGTCTATGTTTGATTTGGTGGGGGCCATTGGCCAAAGTTTGATCCCAAGCATTTGAACAGCTTGCTCAGTATATGCATCACTGGGGAAAAAGGTAGGCATGGGAGTGTTTAGTAGCTAGCCTCTAGTAGAATTGTCAGAGGAAAACTGTGATAGCGAAACCAAGAATGTGAAAAGCCAGATCGATGTTGTCCAAGCTTGATTTTTAGATGAGAAAGTAAAAGAGTATTTTGATTTAACATTTGAAATTATAATATTAGTAGCAATAAAATATACCAGTGCTTCTGAAATTATATGAGGTGGCAGACCAGGTTTTTAAAAATTTTGTTTTGCTTTAATTTTCAATCTCTCAAGGACCAATACTTTGGCAAAATACCATAAATATCCATAACTGGAAACAACAATTTTACCAAAAAAAGAGTACAAAAATACAAGCCAGGGTTTTTAATATTGTTTTCATTTAACAGATATTATCACATTGCTATGAAATGTACTAAATGTTCACTGTCAATTTCTGTACTTTTATTGTAGAACAGCAAAAAGAATTTGTTAACTGGCTGTTCTCTGTAGGCTTTTTAAGTAGAATTGCTCTATGTCGCTGTGCATTAAATTTTGTGTTTGGATGTATCCTAAGCAAGCTATGAGGTCTCTGAGGAAAAACTATTTTATATATATACACACACACACACATACGTGCATGAATTTTGTGTTTTTATTTTGATTATAACTTTTAAAAAGTCATAGAAGTGTATTCTGCATCACTGGACTGACCAAAATGTACAGTTGCATAACGTAAGTGCTCAAATTTGTATTTATGTTTACAATGAAGTCAGCAACAAGTAGCATTCCTTTAAATGTCAGGGTCTGATAAATAAAGAATATGAGACTTTGAACAATCATCTCTATTAAATGGGAAAATTGGGCTTTAGATCTGAGTGTTTTAATTTCTACTTTAATATGCTTTATTATAGTTTTAAGATGACTGCATACCAGAAATGAATTGATTTATATAAATCTTTCATTTTGAAGCAGATTTTATCATTTTATAATGTGTGAGAAAAGAATAAAACAAGACCCTTGACTGACACTGTTCTATCAATCACAATTTATGTAACATTTTCCCCTGTGTCTACCGCTTTTATTTGCATAATTAAACATTTTAATGCTAAATCAGAAACCAAAAATGGAAAGTACATAAAATCCCCTTGAACTGAGTTTGGAGAGTTGGCATTTTTTCTGGCTTGATCTGCTGTAGGCTTACTGTTACTTAGGGCCCGGAGAGGTGGGTCAGGGAAAACATTAAATGTATTCAGGGTATGATCCATATTCTATTTTTAAATTTTATTCTGTTTATTTTGAGGGAAGAGAGACTGATATGATTTGGCTGTGTCCCCACCCAGATCTCACCTTGAATTGTAGTAATCCTCACATGTCAAGGGTGGGGCCAGGTGGAGATAATTAAATCATGGGGACAGTTTCCTCCATTCTGTTTTTGTGGTAGTGAATAAGTCTCTTGAAATCCGATGATTTTATAAATGGGAGTTCTCCTGCACAAGTTCTCTTGCTTGCTGCCCTGTAAGATATACCTTTGCTCTTTTTCTGCCTTCCACCATGATTGTGAGGCCTCCTCAGCCATGTGGAAGTGTAAGTCCATTAAACCTCTTTCCTTTATAAATTACCCAGTCTTGGGTCTTTATTAGCAGCATGAGAACAGACTAATACAGATGCAAACGTGTAAAGTGCAGAATAAGATCCTATATGTCAATGGGCCAACTTGTGTGTTTTGTAATTAAATATACTAGTTTAGAGAAAAGGAAGCTCAAGCTCAACACGGACTGGGTTCATCAGTGGTGGTCTCACCAAGGAACGTGATCAAACTTCAGTATAAATTGTGTTTACGTCTCTTCTTAAAAAGTAATTAAATACATGTTATTATTGTTTGAAAAGTTATTTAATACTGAGCATCTACACATTAATCATGATGGAAAAAAAAATATTAAACTTTTGTATGTCCTGCTAGCTTAGGAAGAATGACTCTGAAAATTAATTATTTCCCTTAACCATTGTGGTAAACCAAGTACGAGTTAATAGCAGATATTTTATTTGTAGATTTCAGTTTTTTTCACTATTTCTACTTTTCATACAATATCATTCTTCAAATGACAAAATAGTACTTAGTGAAGGATTTGGGAACATGTTAAAGTTATTTTGCATTCATTGCAGCATTGCACATGTACTTCTATTTGTGATTTATCACTCATCATTTCACTCAGATAAAGGAAATATTAAACATTTTATCAGATGGAGAATTCCTGGGGTCACATTGTAGCAGATGAGCTGGGATTGGTATACCTTCTCCAAGCTTCCTATTAAAATAGTTACACACATATACACGCACACACACACGCACACACACACACACACGCGCACACACACACATACACACACATGCACACACACACTCCAGTTTGAAATCTGTCTAGCCAAGACCACAGTGCAAGATGTTAAAAGCACTCCACTTACTCTGGGCATATGCCAGGCCTGAAAGAATCTCTTACCATTGGAAAAACGATCTATATTTAAATTTTTCTAGATACTATCTATTACAATTATTCTATATTACCAAAGAATGGAAATATTTTCCTGAAAGTTCAGAGTAGCAATATATTCCTTAAGCATGTTTCCACTTCAAAAGATAAAAAGTTTAGAAGACATCTCCATGTCCTCAAAAAGAAGTAAGAAAACATTATAATTATTGATTAAAAGCTGGGAGCCCTAGAAAGAAATGTTGGAGATGAATGACAATGATACAAAAGTATTTGTTAAAATGAGAAAAGAAGACAAGGAAACCCAAGTACAACTAGCGATCTAAAAGCTGCATGTAAATCTATTATAGTTTGATATAACAGAGAAAGCTGAAGAAAATTGTATATAAGTAAGGAAGAAATGTTTATAGAGTGAAAAATTATATATATATATAAAATCTACAGATTATAATATATACAGAAAGAGAGAGGGAGGGAGGGAGGGAGGGAGAGAGGGAGAGAAATAGAGAATGAGAGTGTGATGAAGGGCAGAGAATAGGGATCAGAAATATAGCTAATTCAGTTGAAGGAACTAGAAAATGGGAGGGGGCAATATATTTGAATAACATAATTACAAATATGTAATAGGGATAAAAACATGTGTCTTTCTTTTTCTGTTGCTCTTGCTCTATGTACATGTGAGCACACGTGTACACACATACACACACACACTTAACTAAGAAAGTTAAAGACTTTGTAGTTAAGTAGGGAATTTGTAGTATGTAGGGAATCTCAACCTTGATTCAGAAAGACAGGCAAAGTTTTCAAATGGAAGTATATGTGTATTCTTCAACGTGAGGATACATTGAAAACATAAGGAAGGCATAAAATGTATGCAAAAAATTTTAACCATGCTAAATTCCAATTAAATCCAATTATGATTTTCTTCTTAAACTTGACGTTATTCTAAAGTTTATCTGAAAAATATAGCAAAGAATATGATTACAATTTTAAAGTAAGATAGGAGGACTTGCCATACCAAATAATATTATCATAGATCAATCATAGTCATTAAAACAATATAGTACTAACTTCAGGTGAGCAAGACAAGTCAAGGGACATAACAGATGGCCCTGAAATTGACTTTATCATATAAAAAGACTAGTATTTAACTTTTAAAGTATCATTAACCAATAGGGAAATAGCCATTTAAAGAATATATATCCATTAGCCATTTACATCTATAACCAATTAAATATATATTATATGGTTTGACTGTGTGTCCCCACCCAAATTTCATGTGGAGTCATAATCTCCAGTGTTGGAGGTGGGGACTGGTGGGAGGTGATTGGATCGTGGGGGTGGAGTTCTCACAAGATCTGGTTGTTTACAAGTGTGTGGCACCCCCTCCTGCACTTACTCCTCTTCCTGCTCTGACCACGTAAGACGTGCCTGCTTCCCCTTTGCCTTCTGCCATGATAGAAAGTTTCCTGAGGTCTCCCCAGAAACAGTCATGCATACTGTATATCCTGCAGGACCATGAGACAATTAAACCTCTTTACTTTATAAATTACCCAGTCTCAGGTATTTCTTTATAGCAGTGCAAGAATGGCCTAATACAATATGTAACCATTGAAATATATATAAACTCATTCAAATATGTATACAACCATTTAAATACATGTATTAAATAATATATATAATTTTTCAATTTCACATAATCTAGAGAGTTTATATTAAAATTGAAACATGACAAATGAGAAAGCTATTGGTTAATAAATCTCTAAATAAAGCAAAACTTTTCAAGAATTTTTATTTAAGAATGAAAGGGAAAGGCTGGGCATGGTGGCTCACGCCCATAATCCCAGCACTTTGGGAGGCTGAGATGGGCAAATCACCTGAGGTCAGGAGTTCGAAACCAGCCTGGTCAACATGGCAAAACCCCGTCTCTACTAAAAAAGTAAAAATTAGCCGGGCATGATGGCATGCACCTGTAATCCCAGCTACTTGGGAAGCTGAGGCAGGAGAGCCTCTTGAATGCGGGAGGTGGAGACTGCAGTGAGCCAAGGGCAAGACTCCATCTCTCAAGACAAAAAAAAAAAACAAAAAAAATGAAAGGGAGGATCCTCACAAAAGGAAAGATGACTTTGATGCATTAAATAGAAAAGCATTTTTAACAACAGCAAAATAAATAAGATAAAAAGAGTATTGACTAATTAGGAAAAATATCTTCAACAGGTATGATGAAATTTAATTTCTGATACACGAATTCTTCAAGTCAATTATTATAAAGTAGCAAAGCACATGATTCTGCAATTAAATAATAAGAACACATAAAATAGCAAAGAAACATATGAAAACATACTCAACATCATGAGTAATTGGTAATCAAAGAAATGCTAAAGTAATAAGATACAATCTTTCTCCTGATAATTTTGTCAAAAATATTAAGTAAAATAGTCACCCTCATACACTGCTAGTCTGAATAAACTGTTTTTGCAGGACAGTTTGGTAATACCTATGGGGAATCTTAGGTTTAATAATTCATAATCTTGATCTAACAACTCAAATTCTGGGAGTACATCCTTCAGAAAATAGACTCTTGCAAAGATTTATATAACAAGAGGTTTATGACATTGATATTTATAGTAGCAAAAAATTAATTTACCAAAATAATAAACAGTAGAATAGTTATCTGTGACCATTCAATGAAAAACTGGCAATCCTGAAAAATATGCTTAATGGAATTTTTTTTTTTTTTTTTTTTTTTTTTTTTTTTTTTTTTTTTTTTTTTTT